>NW_025836175.1:40687-55755 GCF_002878395.1 Capsicum annuum
TGAGTGGTTTGGCTTGTGGCATTTAGGGGAGCTAGTGAAGAAATTGGCAATTGTGGCCATGTTTCGGGTGGCGGAGGAAGTTCTATCATGTCCACTTGATGAAACATTTCGAGGCGTAGAAGGAAGAGAGTTCCTTTGACTCTCCACTTGTTCTATCCTCCCACTAATAGTCGTCACTTCTCCCCTTATGGCTCCCACTTCTGTACTCAATCTTTCAAGAGCTCGAGTCATATCCTCAAGAGTGACCCTCATATTCTCCATTACATTATAATCCACGGTTTGAGACGTGGTTCCCTCCATTGTCAAGGTATCACCTACACAAACAATAAACAAGTTAGTTAAAATCCCTCTTCTCACTCACACTCTTTCGGTTCACTCACCATCGAGCTCCACAAGTGTTGTAGATTGGATAGTTGAATCCTTAAGGTATAAGTATGCTCTTGTCCGGAGTGGATTTTTGTTGTAAAATCAATGAATTCTCGTCGGACTAGATCCAAGAGTTACAACGTATTCAAATGACAAAAGCACACAAATAAACGTTGACACTAACACAAAGATTCAAAGGACTGATTAACGAGCTAGTAGGAATTTACCAGGTTGTCAATTAGTGTTCGAACCAACAAATGAAACTAAGAAACAATAAAATCAAACTAAGAAATATAAAATTTGAACTCAAAATATTGTGTGAACAGTAATTTAGTGATGTGGTAGTCCACTATTGGCCTCGGTTTTGTCAGAATTTTACTCTCCAATTTCAAGTCTTGACCAATCTACAATTTGGAAATGGTGGAATTGGTTAATGGAGGGAAATTTGGTCTTGAAGCTTCCTTTTCAAGTTCAAAACAAGACTTTACCTTCTTGGTACTTTCTCCTTGAAACAAGGTCATCAAATCAAGGAAAGTAGGTGAAAAGTGATTGTCAAGTCTTTTGAGTGATGTGATCAAGTCTTTCATCAACAAATACTACAACTTCGTGTTTCACCTTTTGTGGATCTAATGTTCACTTTTTGTTTTAACAAATATGAAAAGGCTGAGGAACAAAAAGAACACAACAAGAACACCAAGAACAACCAACAACAACCACGGCCAAAATAATCCACCACAACAACAATGTTCAACAATGGACAGCCAAGTTCAAGTTCACAATAACAACATCAATTTTTAGAGCTCAAATTTAGATCGACTCAAAATATTAGTGAACAAGAGAACTAACACTAGAAACAACACTCAATACAATTAAAAATGTTGCCAAGAGGAACTCAATTACCTCAAGATCCTAGTTTCTAGCCAAGATTCAACCCAAGTGTCACTCCAATTGGTAATTTCGGTTTTAAACTTCTCCAATGGAATAGAAAAGTTCAAAATATTACAAGTCTTGAGTTCTCAAAATATCATAAATGAACTACCACAAGACTAGTCCTAACAAATGACTTATATAGTCAATTACAAAGGAGGGATAAAAGACCAAAATACCCTTGGCATTAAGTGGGTGGGTTTGGGGTGTTTTGTTGGGCCTCTTCATATTTTAATAAGTATAGGCCCTTGGATGGGTTCACAAGGGCCTTACACAAGGCCAAGGATGTGAACAAGGCTTGGATTCGTTGTAACTCACGCGCTTGGCTTCGTGTGAAAGTTCTCGAGATAGGAATTCTCGTTTCAGAGATGCTGCAGAAGATTAAGATTCAACTTCTTGCATGTTACGTTGAACATGTTTTTGAAATCTGTCATTCCAAATGACTTGTTAGTTTCAATTTTTTTCTGAATTGTTGTATTCATGTACGGACTGCTGTTTTGTTTAACACTTTATATTATTGTTGCAAAATGGTGGAACTTATAAATTGAATAACTAAAACCAAATTAATCCTCTTGAAAATCTTGAAATGGAATGAATTTGTTTCAAATTGTTAGAGGAATTGACTGTATGACTACAGATAGACAAGTAAAATAAATGTTTTACATTAGAAACACTAACAAGACATCTAAAATCATGAAAACATACATAATGGGAAATGATAAAAAATGCTATATCATAAAGCTATACGATAAAAAAAAGGGAACTCAGTGCACGAAGTATCTTACATTAACTCAGGTTAGGTAGAAGGATTGCCCCCGGGGATTGTAACACAGTCAGTTTACCTGACACAAATAACAATGACTAGTTTACGACACAAACTCATGACCAATAGGTCATGCTGCTCCAAAAGCTTACATGATGATAAGTGAATAAAAAAGATAATTTGCATTATCATTTTACTTTCTTTTTTTCAATACAGTACCTATATGAAACTCTAATGATGCAGAAAATCAGGCTCCATTCTTCAAGATTTTCCAAATCAACCACTTAAGACTAGAAAAAATTAATTAGACCCCTCAATGTTAAGTTTAATTTCTTGATTTTCCACCGCTTGGTGCTCATAGCCATTCCATATCCAAACTAATATCCTTTAGTAGGCTTAAGCCATGATTACAAAACTTCATGTATTTTGCACTCTGTGTCCGAGTCCTTTTCGCGGCCAGACCAAGCCCATAAATTTAACAATGGATAGTTAGTTAAATTAGCTGCAGGTCCTGCTCCTATTAATCTTCCACCTTCTGTTCGAGTAACATCACACAATCGGTTTTTGGTACAGTTTATGGTGTGAGAGACAAGTCTAAAAACGCATTCTTTGCTCTTCGAGGCCTTTTGCGCACTTTATGGGAAGATCACCTACTACTACTTCAGTTTCTGGAGGTAAACTCCTCGAAAAAATGATGCTGATGAAGAAACTCGAAATAAAGTTGATGATGTTGAAGATCAGTCTCTTGCAGAAAGTGACTCAGAGGAGAAAATGTAGAGTTATTTTGTCAATTGTGTTTCTATTATGTAACACCCCACACTTTCAGGCTAAAGTTTGAACCATCATTTGTACGCATATATAGCCGACCTAATGATTCTTTGTTAATGTATGTGTTATGCTAAATCCTATAGTGTGTGAATACCTTTTAATATGAATTGAGGTTACCAAAAAAAGCCCAAACTCAAAGACGAGTTGGAAACTTTTCTATCGATTAAGTTTTGGTGAATGCCTAAACTTGGGTCAATTTCCATTGACCATAACTTCTAGTATATATCGAATTAGGGGTCCTACTATATGTCAAATTAAAGGTCTTCGAGTCTTATTTCCAACGCAATAAGTTTTTTCTTAATCAGATACTGGAGTAGAAAGTTATTCTCATTTTACTTCCAAGTGTCTATCTACCAAAAAAGTGATGACGAGGCTGACGACCTATCAACTAGGTGACGGCCCATCAGCCCTGGTCGTCAGCCTACAGAACAAAAAGGTAAAATCCATCCCCAAAGTGAAGACCTAGGTGATGGCCTATCACCTGATTGACGGCCCGTCAATCTTGGTTGTCAACTGATGAAGTTCTGCAACTTTTTTTGGTTTCCTTAGGGGTATTTTGGTATTTTCCTCACCCCAAACTTTTCCCACGCGATTTAAATCATCCAAAACACATTATAATCCTTTTTTTAATCAGTTTTTTAACATCTTAAATCCTCTCCTCTCTCAAGAATAAAATAGAAACTAGGTTTCCAGCAAAATCAAGAATCAAATTCTTAAGTCCAAGATTTTCAAGGAACAAACATGATTCGAGTCCTACTCTTCAAACCTTGTAATATAAGGTATGCGGAGTTTTCTTTAAACTACTTGGGAATAAGGAAATGGTTTCAATAACTTTTAACATTATGAAATCATGAATTCTTGAAGGTGTTTTGGAAATTATATTGAAATTTTGCATTTAGGAATTCTTTAATGATATCATTGTTTTGGTCTTGAGGCCTTTCCCCCAAATTGGTTTGTAATCTTATATATGTATGAATGTGTTTAAAGTTGACATTTGAATTGAGATCATGACTATTTATGCTACCTTTCATGTTTCAACACATTTTGGTTTTAGAATGTTATTTAGAAGCATGATATCAAAGTTCTTGACTATTGTTGAATGATTTAAGACTGATCTTTAAATTGATGAGAGGGGTTTTTAAATGTTGAATATATATGTATATAATGAAAGAATTTCATGGTTTACCAAAACTATATGACCACCACCTGTTTGTTAAAATGTTGAAAAGAGTGATCTTTGCATAACTTGATAAACGTTTTGAAGTCTGAATCTTCTTGAATTGTTGATGTATGGTGGTCCAAACTTTATGTTTTGAAAGAAGATACTATGATATGATATTTTATGGATCAGAAATATGACTTGCAAGTCTTGGTATGACGATACCAATTCCAATAATGCCATAGCAGATTTAGAATAGTCCAAGGATGTAGATTTTGCTTAGATTTTTAGAATTTAATTTTAGAAAGATGCATGTTTAGAACAGACTAAAAATGGGCTTAAGAGATGTTAGGTGGTTACCCAAAAAAGGAATGAGCCATAAAGCTCATTGCCTGAAATCGTTTTTTGCCGATATGGATTATTATGTTACCCAAAAGGAAAATTGTATGCTGGCGACAGACCTGTGGTATAGTAGATAATCAGAAACTCCAACTCTAGCAGCGAATTTGGGTTGGGGCTTGGCTGCCGAGTTAAGGGCGGACTCCATATAGCCCGTGGGGTCGTAGAATTGTAGGGTGTACCACCTAACTTAGAAGTAATACAAAGAATAAAACTGCAGTGACAAGAATGCTTTATGATTATCAAAGAATACCTATGTATTTTAAACTATATCATGTATGATGTTTCATGAATTTCTCATATCTACCTTATATATATATATATATATATATATATATATATATATAAATGCATTATTTTGGATTGCTCTATGTACCAGTACAATTGTATTGACCCCTATATTTCAGGGTCTGAGGCTCAATCTAGAGGTCCTGCTAAGCCGTAGACTTTTTTAGATAGAAAAGAAGTGTGACGTTTGTGAGTCTTCTCTATTTTGGAAGGCCTATTTCTTTCAAACACTTGTTATTTAATTTGTTTTAGGTCCACTGGGGGCTTGTCCCAGTTTTAGACAGTTTGTTAATTTTCATATGTATTAGAGATTTTGCAAACAAAAATAGATGTTGTCTAGATGTGGATGGATCTTCTTTCATATTGATATACATAACTCAAAACATGAATATGATTCCATAATTATTTATATTTCGACATCCTTTCTTTATTGTATGAGTATTGTATATGATTACTAGATGTAGAAGGGCACCCGAGCCTCCATGGTTCCGGATGCTCGTTACGACTAGAGCCCCAACTCGAGTCGCGAAAAACTTGATATCAGAGCACAATTCATGGTACCAGGGTGTCTGCAAAATCGTGTCTAGTAGAGTCTTACTTATGGGTATATTGTACACCACACTTATAATCAGGAGGCTACCCAACATTTAGGAGCTGTTTCTTATTCTTTCATATTCTAGTTCGTTCTATAGCATCATCTATAAGAAATTTATCCAAAATTCCTTCCATGTTTTAATTTCATGGGTCATACCTCATTGTTGAGGCGGTACAAGCCTAAGAGTCTAGCTCCCCCATTGAGGTGGTTCTCTCTGATTGAGTAATCCATAAAAGTTATGAGATAGCACAAAGACTTGAAAGGAGTCCATTAGTTCTTCAAGGTGTATTGATTCGAGTGTATACCTTTATCTTGATGAAATTATGCTTTCCAGCCTGAGGTATAAAGGGTATTTAGCCCCCTTTCAAAAAATTTTGTTGCAGATGTCATGCATAAGGATAATGGTGTGTAGTAGAATGTTTGAACTTTATTTTCGCTCGAGTAGTAGTATATGTGAATGTGTCATGATCTGCTGGTAGTTAGATGGTCCAGATGTTGGTGACATAAAGTCATAAGGTTAGAAATCAGAGTGAGGGTGACTTTTATGTAAATAAGTAGTTGTTGTCTAACCATTGATTGAGGGATAGTTTTCCATTTAATAGTGGAAGAGTAATATGGTAGCAATATTTATAGATTGTATGGTAGTCTGTGCAAAAAGTGGTAGGATATGATCTTAATTAATTTAAATTAGGTAAGGGGCCTAGAGTGTATGGTTATGATGGTTTTAGAAATCAAATATAGGCTGTGAATGAAAATGGTAGACTACTCAATAAGTTATCGATAGAGACTCATTGGTGTTTATGAAATTTGGTCATAGTGAGAATGTATACATTGGTAAGTAAGTATGATGTGAGAAATGAGAATACATTGATAAGATTGAAATGTGTTATATTATAAGGTTAAGATCGACTATCCCTATTGTGTGACTTTATCCCTTTGATTGTCTTTTATTTAGTAGTTGTAAACTAGTACTATGTGCGAATATAGGTGGTGGAACTTGAGGTGTAGTAGTAATGTCAAGGGGGGATGTGATTGTAGGTAGTAGATAGGGAAAATAAAGTATTTTGGGTTTATTTTCCAATTTGATGGATTAGTATAGTATGTGGCATGCTTCGTTGGTGGTACATAATTGATGTTAGATAGTAGGCTTGAACTTTAGAAGTAAAGTGTGGCGCTAAGAATAGTAGCTTAAGACTAATGAAGTGTATTTTGAGGAAACAAACTTGTAGTTTTGATGGGAGGTGTGCAATAGCTTAGGTTGGAAACTGGTGGAAAAAGGAGTGGACAATTTTGATATATTTATATGCATGGGATGAGTGTTAGAACGACGAATTATGGTTAAGTCATTAAGTGGATAAAAACATGAGTATTAAGGTATAAGTTGAACCCCAGGTGGCAGGTTGTTAGATAAAGTTTTATGTGTATAATTATTTGATGTACCTAGTTTGTGTTCTTGAAATTCGTCGTATGGAGACATCTGGGGAAGAGTAAGGAGTTGTTGAATGGTGTTCGTTATAGAGGAATTGAGAAAATATAGGTTAGAAATATGTGCCTTTTGTATAGTTTCGCGAATTTTTTTAACTTGTAAGTTGTGCGATTAGAGGTGTAAAGCTAGCATTCTAAGGAATTGAAAATGGAGTGTTAAGTGTTTAGAAGCGTGCATATCTATGCTTATGAGGATGGTAGCCATAAGTAAATAACCTTGGGGGTTGGAGGAAATTACGATTTAGTCTTCCTGGAAGGGGGAGGTTCTAGAAAGAAATTAGTATCTTTATATTTTATTAAGGTGGAGTTTGTGTTCATGTGTATATTGATACCCCTTTGTGATAAGGAGTGTGGATGCGTACGCTCATGAGAATGGGAGTTTTACAGTGATGTCTATCGAGGTTAGTGAAAGTTAAGAGTAGCATTTTTTTTGGAAAGCAAGGCCTTCAGAGTATAGTTCATTAGGGAGAGTTTAGAGGTTAAGTTTATGGTGATGTCTCATTTGCATTGAGAGTTGTGGCTATAAATTTTTATGTGAGGTTATATATGCAATTCTAAGGATGTGAATTTGGTCTAAGGGGGAGATGATGGATTAAAGTAGTTTCAAAATTTTCTTGTGGTGTCAAATTTCAAGTAAGAATCATGATAAATCAATTCCTATTAAAGCAAGCTCCTCCTACTTAAAATTGAATAAACATCTACCAATGTCTTATGTATCTAAGTCTTGCCTATGTCTACGGTTTGAGCTCTCTATGTAACTTATGTCATGTACGACCTCTAAATTAGAAGCAATAATATCCCTCAATGATCCATTATTCAATGTATTCAAGATCTATGTTATGTTGCTCATGATCCATAAAATTCCATGTCTCGCATGATGCGTGATTCGAAAAGACTATGCTTTCCATACATTACAGATTCATTTTATGTTGTGATTAGTCAAATTGATAAATGTAACACCACGCATTTCGGGCTTTAATGAAAACCGTCATTTCTACGCGTAGATGATCCAAAAGCCATAAATCCTATGTAAATTTGGCATATTAATAAATTTTGTAGTGTAGGAACCTATTTGAGCATGAATTGAGATCATAGAGGTCCCCAAACTCAAGGATGAGTTGAAAGCTTTCCTATCGTTCGAGTTTGAGTAAGCGTCAAAACTTGGGTCAACTTCAATTGACCATAAATCTTTTTATATAACGAATTATAGGGCCTACTATATATCAAATGAAATCTCTTCGAATTAGCTTTCCAACGATACTAATTTTACAAAAATCCGATACCCGAGCAAAAAGTTATGGCCATTTTCGTGACTGAGATAGTAACATCATGCGATTAGCGTGCGACACACACTCTGTCGCACATACCCAATTTTCAGGTTTTGTTTTCGTGTTTTTAAGGGCTAAAGTGATATTTTTCACCCCCTATTCAGCCATAACACGGGATTAAATCCCCCAAATACCAAAATAACATTATTTTCTCTCAAAATCACCAAGAATTAGGGTTTCAACTCAAAAATCAACATATCTCAAGATTTAACCGTAGCTTTTCCTTAATTCCTCAAGATTGAAATCCCCATAGCAAGGGCTACAAGAAGCACCTATCAATCGTACGTATAGCATCCCTAATTTGAGAGTTCATTCAAAAGCTTCTAATTTAAGGTATGCAGGGTTTTCCTAAAATCTCATGGGCATAGAAATCTTCTTTTAATTATGCAAAGGGTTTAGAAATCGTGATTTTAAGAAAAGGGTTTTGGATTTATGAATATATTCATGTTCTAGAAGCCTTGATGATATTGTTTTGGTCTTTAGGCCTTCCCCCAAAGTGATTTGAAATCTTATACGTATGTATGTTTGTGTTATAAGTTGATATTTGAATTGAAAGCATGACTCACATGAAATCCCTCTCTTGATATGATTTTTCCCATTTTTCATATGATATGGATTGTTTTGAAAAGCATGATATGAAACATCTTAATTTATACTATTACTTGAATATGATTTTGGAATCAAAAGAGAGGGTTGTGCATGCTGATAAATATTGAATATACATATAATGAAAGAGTGCATACTTTTTTCAAAAGCACATGACCACCATATGTTTGAAGAATTCTTGCATAGTTTTGACTTATGTTTTGAAACATGAAATATCTTATACTATTTGCGTGTTTGGGTGGTCTGAATTGAGTTTTTCGATGAAAGAATCATGCATGATGCATTGTGGCTCAGAAATAGGACTTGCAAGTCTTGGTGTGCCGACACCAACTCAAATAATGTCATGGTAATTCAGAATAGAATAGAATGCATGTTTGAAATAAGATTTTTAGATTTTGAAACTAGAATGATGCATGTTTCGGAACAGGCTAAAATTGGGCATAAAGATAGTTTAGGTGGTTCCCCAAATAAGGCACGAGTTCAAACAACTCATTGCCCGAAATCGTGTTTTACCGATACGGGTATATTATTGTATGCTGGCGATGGCCCTATGACGTAGTTGATTCAGAGACTCCAACCCTTACGGCAAACTTGGGTTGGGGGCTTCCCCGATAAGTCAATGGTGGATTCCATATAGACCGTGAAATATCAAACTTGTAGGGGAGTGCCACTTAACTCAGAAGTAATACAAAGATCAGAAAACTGCATTGACAGAAAGGTTTATGATTATCAAAAATGTCCATGTGTTTTGAAAATATATCTTTCATGATGTTTATGACTAGCTCTGAACTATTTTATTTAAGCTCCTCTCCTCGTTCCGCCCTTCCTATTGGGATAGCAGCCTTCGGGCTTTGCCAGCCCTTTCTAATAAGAAATTCTGAGTTCAGCATCGGGAAGCCTACTCCTCGGGCTGTTCGGTACTTGAATATGCTTGCCGCGGCAGGTTCGACTTCAGCTTTGACTTCCTCCCGAGCGAGAGCGATCAAAGGACTCTCCAGCGGATTCTCGAGAAGCCAATTCTCCGTAAAGATTCACCCGGTATCACCCACACTCATACAAGCTTTATTTTAGATTTCTTTGCGTACCAGTACAACTGTATTGACCCCCTACCTCCCAGGGTCTAAAGCTTAGTCTAGAAGTCCTTCTAAGCGTAATAGTGATATGTGCAATTGGTGATCCTTCTTTATTCTAGAAGGTCTATTTCTTTCAGATTATGTTATTTATTTTGGCTTAGGTCCACTGGCCCTTTCCAGTTTCAGACAGTTGTTATTTTCAGATGTAGTAGAGATTTCATAGACTTGTTCAGACATTATCTAGTTGTCATTAGGCTTTACTTTCTATATTATAAATTAAGTTAAGATTCATGACCATGATTCCTTTCATTATGTATTTTCCACATTTCTTATTTGTATATGAATGGTGTATATAATTACAAGTTAGAAGGGCTCTCGGGTCTTTATGGTTTGGGATGTTTATTACGGCCAGGACCTCGGCTTGGGTCGTGAAAAACTTGGTATCAGAGCACGGTTCATGGTCCCAGGTTGTCTGTGAAATCCCATCAGGTAGAGTCTTATTTGTGGATGTATAGCGCACCACACTTATATGAAGGAGGCTACTAGGCATTTAGGAATGTCTGTGTTTCTTCATGTTCTAGTTCGTGCTATGGAGTCAGAATATTTCTCTTACATACTCTAATTTGTGATTTGGTGTCGCCCATATGGAAGTAAAGTAATCCCAATTCTTTCCTTACTTTGATGTGCTTAGATATGTCTTATTATTGGGGTATTGAAGTGTAGAGTATGGTCCTTTCTAATTGAGTCATATAAGGTTTTAAAATTATGCAAGGGCTTGAGAAGAGTCTGTTAGTGCTTCAGAGTGTATTGATTCTAGTGTGAACTTTCATTCTGATGAGATCGTGCTTTTCAGCCTGCAGTATTAAGTGTATTCGGTCTTTTTAAAAAAATTATGTTGCAGAAGTCATGCCTAAAAAGGGGAATAATGTTTAGAAGAATGTTGGAACAGTATTTCCACCCAAATGGTAGTATGAGTTAAAGTGTTGTTGTTATGACCTATTGGTAGTGATATTGGACTAATGAGTTGGCGATATAAAGTCACAAGGTTATAAGTCAGAGTGAGGGTGACTAACACCTTAATTTTATGAACCAAAATGCTACACGGTGCTCATGACCCTGAAGGACCACAAGCTAACCCATGACCGATATTTGTACCTTAATACTGCATAAAAACTGTAAAATGCGGAAATATGAATTGAAAGGCTATAAGGTTCAATACTAATACATAACTGAAAATATGGTATACAATACCAAAACAAATCTGAAACAACTGTTTGACATGCTATAGTCTGAAAGCCTCTAAACTATCTAAATTAGGAGTTGATGGGACATGTCCCCAACTAACTCCAACTAATGAAATAAACTGAAAACTTAAATAGTAATGTAAGCAACATGTCCTCGAAAGATGAGGACTCACTGCTAACTTTGTTTGCTTAAACCTAGAATGCTACTAACACTCTAGATCTCGTGCTTCTAAACCTATGGTATAAGACACTATAGTGCAAATGTGTCAGTACTTTGAATGTACTGGTATGTAAGTAAGGTAGGCTAAAAACAATAGGGTTCATATGCATGAATAGTACTAACTGACTGACTAACATGAATGTGAGAATACATGCATACCTACATAACTGTAACTAATGTCATGATAGGACTGAATACCGAGTTCTGACTACTGAGTTTACTAATATTGACATCTAAGTCACTGAAGAGTGAGAAAGACTTATACTGTATTACTAAATATCGAGGGACTGATACTATATTACTGATACATGACTAACTGTGTCTGAAAGTTCTGATTATGAAGAACTGGTCTGGTTGACTGTGTCTGACAATCCTGAAGCTAAATACTGATAACATGAGTTCTGATAACTGACATAACTAATAACAGGAGTGAATGTATCTGACAGTCCTAAAACTGATGGAACTAGCTGAGTTCCATACTATATCTTAGTAACTAAATCTGAGATCAGTCCTATCTAGCAGGTGATCTCTGAGTCTGATTATGCTGCTACTAATTGACCATAGTTGAGATTAGTCCTATCTAATGGTTGATCCCAAAGTCTATTTATAATTGTAAGGATTGACTGTATCTGATAGTCCTGAATCTGTACTACTGAGCTAAATTGACTATATCTGACACTCCTGATTTTGTTATTGAAACTATGAGATGTATTCATCTAACCGACATACCCCTTTCTAGCTAGTCTAGGGTCCAACCTATAACCCCAGTTGGAAGGGTGTTAGTATCGCGCCACTAGTAAAGATAACTAATGTGGAGTCAGTCCTAATCTAGTGGGTGACCCCTGGGATTAATCCTATACATTTAAATGTGTTAACGGGTGATCCCTAAGCATGTCAGTCCTATCTAACGGGTGACATCTCATACCTATGCTGGCTACGTAGTTTTGGAACTTAGGGATTGCTTCTAGGGATCTCAGTCCTATCTAGTGGGTGAGTCTCCATCCTTAGGCTCACTCGGTGCTGAATCCTACTCCCATCTGAAAGATAGTGAACTAATTAATTGAGCTGAACTGATTAAATGAGTTGAACTGATTAGCTGAACTGACCTGATTAGCTAAACTAAACTGAACTGATTAGCTGAACTGAACTGATTAGTTGAACTGAGGTGAGTTTAATAAGTTTCATGACTAACAGAATACTTGTGATATCTGACAGCTGACTGAGTTCATGAGATTTCTAAGATTAATGGGAATGCTGAGGTTACTGAGATTATTGAGTATTGAGATCTCTGAGATTACTGAACTACTGAGATTAATGAGATTTCTGAGTTTTATTGAGTCACATGACTGAATGAGTTCTATGGATCATGGCTTGACTGAGGATATCGTGAAAACATGACTTTGTTGTAGGCATACAACTATAGTTTTTGGGTACAAATGTAACACCCTATTTTTTTTAGAATCGCAATACCACACTGTGTTCATGACCCCAAAGGACCACAAGCTAACCCTTTGCTGATATCTGTACCTGAGCACTGCATAATATATTATAATAAATATGGAAAGCTGGCGAAAACTTTCCATAAGGTTCAAAATGTCTAAAATACTCAAAACTTAAAGTTAAATACTAATACATCTATCTGAAAAAGCCTCTAATTGTCTGAACGGTGGAGTTGATGGGATATGTCCCCAACTAACTCTGTCTACAGATAATAAACTGAATCTAATAAAGAACTAAAATAAGAAGCATCCTCAGATGGTGAGGACTCACTGCTACATCAACTATTGCTGACTGAGTCTGGACTGCTAAGGGTGCTCTAGGGCTCGTGATTTTGAACCTATGGCGTCAAATAAAATACCATAGCACAAATGTGTCAGTACATTCGATGAGGTAAGGCTAAATACAAGGGCTTATGCATAAACAATAACTAATTGAATTATATGCAAGAGCTGGATTAGAATACATAGAAAATCTATAACTACTTAACATACTGTGCATACTGTGAATGAGAATACTGAGACTGAATCAGATAACTGATACTGAATATACCACCAATCTGAGGTTTCTAAACATACTGAGATTATACATATCAGAAGCTACTGAAACTGATATCCATACTTATTAATACTGATAAACTGGATGACTGAGCCTAATGATAATTTGTATCGACTGGCTAAATCTGAGATCAAACCTATCTAGCGTGATGATCTCTAAATCTTCTAATAAAGATTAAGATTGACTAAGCTTGAGATCAGGCCTAACTAACGGGTGATCACTAGAACTGATACTGAGAATACTCGACTGAATTTGAGACTGAGATCAAGCCAATCTAATAGGTGAACTCTGTAGGTACTGATACTGAATAGCTTTATGTTAGACCAAGCCTATCTAGCGGGTGGTCTATAAATCTATGGATCTATCTGAGTTCCTTACTAGGGTTGATGACTGTATCTGACAGTCCTAATTTTTGAGTTTTACTCTGAAGACTGATATTGAAACTGTAACTGTGGGAGTTCTCACTTAACCGACATGCCCCAAATCTGATCTGGTGGGGTCCAACTTGTAACCACAGCTGGAAGGGTGTCAATACCGTGCAACGAGTAAAGACACCTGCTATAGTCAAGCCTTTCTAATGGGTAACCCTGAACATAAAGTCAAGCCTAAGGCAGTATGATAGTCAAGCCTTAATATAACGGGTGACTCCTAGTCCTGTGCTAGCTACACAATTTTAGAGTACAGAAATTACTACTAATGACTCTACCTCTCTAACGGAGAAAGTCGTCATCCCAGCATTCGCTCAGTGCTTGTTACTACTACCAACTGAAGGACTCTGAACTAATACTTTACTGAACATAGACTGAGCTGAATCAGTTACTGATCATATTTCTTGACTAATCAAACTGAGTTTACTTGGTTTCATTATTTGGTGGAATACTTATGAATTCTACTTTCTTCTTGAAAGTGACTGATGTCTGAGGCTGGATTGAACTTGTAACACCCCGGCGTCTTCTTAGCTAAATTCCATCGATGGAAAGTCTAAGAATTAGCTTTTAGAATAATCCAAATTAATTTTCATGTGGAATTTCCTAGATTTCAACCTTTCATTACATAGATGACTGAATTAGTTTTCCAACAATATAAGATTCGTCCAAAATGGACCCTCGGTGAGGAAGTTATGAATACTTTAAAGTTCTAGTCGTAAATATCGTCATTTTGGTGTCTAGCGCATTGCGGAGAGGGTCAAATTTACAATTGTAAAATTCCAGTGGGGCTCCGCGATGGTGGTGCATCGCGGAGGAACTCAATTTCCCACTCGTCAAATTCCAGTAGACCACCGCGATTGTGGCGCGTCGCAGTGTCACCCAAAATCGGGTTTTTAAGTTCAAATTTCCAATTCCGTTTAGGAGTCATTAAGGGTAATTTTGACTTTTCCCTACCTTTAAAACCTTCCAAACAAAGGATTTAGGATATGTTTGAGCAACATAACCCTACTTTCCTCAAAATCATCAAGAATTCTCTCTAGAGCTTCAAATAGGAACTTCAAGAAACTCAAGATTCAACCGTGGGTTTTCAAAACTGATTCAAGATTCAAAATCTCCAGATCATAGGCTTCAAGAAACACCCATTTTTTTTTCCTATTTTAAGGTACGCGAGGTTTTCTAAAAGTCTCATGGGCATAGAAATCATGATTTTAAGAAAGGGGTTTCCAGATTTATGAATGCATTCATATTTTAGAAATTTTGACGGTATTGTTTTGGTCTTTTGACCTTCCCCAAATTGATTTGAA
>NW_025836175.1:58755-67018 GCF_002878395.1 Capsicum annuum
AGTAGATTCATCAGACAGAGTTGCAGTGATTAGTTGGTGAGCCTTCTCTATTCCAGAAGGCTCGTCTTTCAGATTTTGTCGCTTATTATCGTTTTGGTCTACTGGGGTCCTTGTCCTAGTTTTCAGAAAGTTGTCAGATTTTTTTGTAGTAGAGATTTTGCAGACTGAGTCAGATGTTATTGGACGTAGTTAATTTTTAATTTTCATACTTATGCTGAATTCAGAATTAACCATGATTCCGTAGTAGATTATGTTTCTGCATCTTCTTTATTTATATGAATGTGTGCATGCTTACCAGATAGAGAGGGACGTTTTGGGTACTCAGGGTTTGGGATGTTCATTATGGCCAGGCCCTAGTTTGGGTCGTGACAAACTTGGTATCAAAGCATGGTTTATGGTCCCAGGTTGTCTGCAAAATATCGTTGGGTAGAGTCTTGTTTATGAGTGTGTAGCATGCCGCACTTATAAGCAGGAGGCTACTAGGCATTTAGGAATGTTTCTCTTCTTTGTGATTTAGTTCGTGCTTCAGAGTCTTATCTATCCCTTAGTCAATGATCTCTTGTTTTTTAGAAAAACTAGTTATGCCTCGCCATCTCACCAACGTTAATGATCAAGAGGACAAAGTCCGTACCACTCTTGGGATGACGACACATAATAGAGTTCACACTCCAGAACCAATCCCTACTCTGGGAGTCCCTCTAGTCCCAACCAGTCCACTTAGGGCTCCTTGGACTAATGTTAACTGTCACCCGACTACTCAGAGGGATATTTTAAATGCAGAATTTAGACAATCTAATCATATGCTGACATATTTGGTTGCTAATCAGGCCCAACGATCAGAAGATGTTGGGTTTGCACCTGTTACATCTGAAGCTACTAGGGTGGGTTAGTTTATGAGAATGAACCCACCTAAGTTTACGGGTACTAAGGTAGAAGAGGATCCATAAGAGTTCATAGATGAAATGGAGAAGATTTTCAGAGTGATACATATGGATCAGGTGGAAGGTGTTGATCTAACGGCATACCAAGTAAAGGATGTAGCGAACCAATGGTATAATGAGTAGTAAGAGGTGAAGGGTGATAGTGCTGATCCCACAATGTGGGATAAGTTGGTGGAAGCTTTTCTTGATCGGTTCTTTTCTCGAGATTTGAGGGAAACCAAAGTGGAGGAGTTCATAAACCTTAAGCAGGGTAAGATGAGTATTCAGGAGTATACTTTAAATTTTAATCAGCTGGCCCGTTATGCTCCTAAGATGACAAGCAGTATGAGGGCCCGAATGAGGAAGTTTGCTTCTGGACTTTCAGATGATCTATTTCTTGAATGTTAAGGGGCGATGCTAAACAGGGAATTGGACTTTGCTAGGCTGATAGTCCACATGCAGTAGGTTGAGGAGAATAAGAAAAAGATAGCCAAGTACAGAGAGACGGAAAGGCAGATGAAGAGAGCCAGATCAGCGGATCAGAAACCCAGTTAGCAGCAGGGTGGTAATTGGGGTAATAAATGGAAAAATAAGAAATTTTAGGCCAAGGCGTAGTCTATAGCTAGAGGCCCAATGCCCAGTCCTCTAATTGATAGTCGATGTTAGAGTTTTCAGGCCATCCAGGTACCCAGAGCTTAGGATACTCAATCGCAAGATAGTGTGGCTCAGCAGTACCATTCTTATCCGCGATGTAAGACTTGTGGTAGGCATCATTAGGGAAGGTGTCAGTTAGGCTCGTCGGTGTATTATTCATACGGTCAGATGAGCCACTTCCAGATAGAATGTCCCTCTACTAGGTGGAATTTTGGTGGAGCTAAGTCTCAAGCAAACTCTTCTGCACCACCACCACCTCAAAAGGGTACCAATTTAGCTGCCGGGAGCGGTCACAACTGGCTGTATGCTCTAACTAATTGCCAGGAGGCGGAAGCCTCGCCAGACATAGTCAGTGGTACATTACAAATCTTTTCCCATGAGTCATATGTATTGCTTGATACCAGGTCTACCTTATATTATGTGACCCTATATGTGGCTGTTGGTTTTAGGTTTGAACCTGATATGATGCTGAACCTTTCTCTGTTTCCACTCTGGTGGGAGATTTGATTTTGGCTATAAGGGTATACGAAAATTGTGTTGTGTCTATTCTTAGTAGGGATACTATAGCAGACCTCATAGAACTTTATATGGTTACTTTTGATGCAATCCTACGTATGGACTGGTTCCATTGGTGTTATGCCACACTAGACTGTAGGACCCAAAAGGTTACCTTTTCTTCTCCAAATGAGCCAGCAATAGAGTGGGAGGGGCATTTCTTAGCACCTAGAGGGCACTTCATATCTTATCTCATAGCCTGTAAACTTATTTCTAAGGGTTGCTTGTACCATCTTATTTGGGTTAAAAATTCTAACGCCGAAAGTCTCCCCCTTCATTCTGTCCCAGTAGTAAATAAATTTCTAGAAGTTTTTCCAGATAATCTCCCAAGAATTCCACCTGATAGAGAGATAGAATTTGGCATTGATGTGTTTCCAGATACCCATCCTATTGCTATTTTGCCATATAGAATGGCTCCTATAGAGTTAAAAGAGTTGAAAGAACAGCTAGTAGATCTCCTAGATAAGGGTTTTATCAAACCTAGTGTTTCTCCTTGGGTGCACCTGTACTCTTCGTGCGAAATAAAGATGGTTCCCTGTGTATGTGCATAGATTACCGCTAGTTGAATAAGGTCACAGTGGAAAATAAATATCCTCTCCCTAGAATCGATGACCTTTTTTATCAGCTTCAGGGTGATAAGTGTTTTTCAAAAATAGACCTTCATTCGGTATATCATCATTTGAAAGTTAAGGAGTCAGACATTCCTAAAATAACCTTCCGAACTAGATATGGTCATTATGAATTCTTAGTCATGTCCTTCGGGTTGACCAACGCCCCTGCAATTTTCATGGACCTAATGAATAGGGTCTTCCGTCAGTGCCTAGACCTATTTGTCATAGTTCTTGTTGATGACATCTTGGTTTACTCTAAAAGTGAGGATGACCATGCCAGTCACCTCTGCACTATTCTTCAGACCCTCAAAGATCATAAGTTGTATGCGAAATTCTCCAAGTGTGAATTCTGGTTGAATGTTATTGCTTTCTTGGGGTACATTGTGTCTAGTGAAAGGATTAAGGCTGATCCCCAAAAGATGAGGCAAGAAAGAAATGGCCCAGACCTACGACTCCAACCAACAATCGGAGTTTCTTGGGTTTGGCAGGGTATTACTGGAGGTTTGTAGAGAGTTCTTCTTCTATAGCTGCTCCACTTACTAAGTTGACTCAGAAAAAGGTGAAGTTTTTATGGTCCAACTCTTGTGAGATAGTTTTGAGAAGTTGAAAGACAAGTTGACTACGTCTCCTGTTTTGACTCTTTCGGAAGGTACAAAGGGTTTTGTTGTGTACTATGATGCGTCCCGTGTAGGACTTGGGTATATACTTATGCAACACGGAAAGGTAGTGGCTTATGCATCTTGGCAATTAAAGGTGCATGAGCAGAACTACCCCACTCATGATTTGGAATTAGCAATTGTGGTGTTTGCGCTTAGAATTTGGAGGCATTATGTTTATGGGGTGCATGTTGATATTTTCACTGACCATAAGAGTTTACAGTATGTTTTCTTTTAGAAAGAACTAAATCTCAAGCAAAGGTGTTGGATGGAGCTTTTGAAAGACTATGACATAAGCCTTCACTATCATCCGAGTAAGGCAAATGTGGTAGCCGACACGCTCAGCAGATTTTCTATGGGCAGTATTTCTCATTGTTAAGAAAGGGAAGAGAGAGATGGTGAAAGATATTCATCGGCTTGCAAATCTAGGAGTGCGACTCTTCGATTCCGAAGATGGTTGAATGGTTGTTCATGAGATAGCTATGTCTTCCCTTTGTGCGGAAGTTAAAAAAAAGCAGGTTGAAGATCCCATCTTGATGCAAATTAAGAATGATGTTGGTCAATAGAAGGTGATGTCATTTGACATCGGTGGTGATGGTATATATTTTGAGATACCAGGGTAGATTATATGTACTAGATATGGATGATTTGCAAAATTAAATCCTTAATGAAGCTCACACATCAAGGTATGTTGTTCACCCAAGCTCTACTAAGATGTATCGGGATCTGAAATCTTTGTATTGGTGGAATAATATGAAGCGTGATGTGGCTAACTTTGTTCCCAAGTGTTTGAATTGTCAACAAGTTAAAGTAGAACACATGAGACCATATGGTTCTTCCCAAGAGGTAGCTTTGACCTTGTGGAAGTTGGAGATGATTAATATGGACTTCATTACAGGGCTCCCGAAGTCCGGAAACCAGTATGATTCTATTTGGGTGATTGTAGATAGACTGAACAAGTCAACCCATTTTCTTTCTGTCAGGACTAACTATTTGGGAGAGGATTATGCCAAGCTGTTCATTGCAGAAATAGTTCATTTGCACAGTGTGCCTATATCCATCATATCCGATTGAGGTACACAGTTCTCTTCTTAGTTTTGGAGATCTTTATACAAAGGATTAAGTACCCAAGTGAACCTAAGCATTGATTTTCACCCTCAGACCGATGGGCAGGCCGAACACACCATTCATACCCTTGAGGACATGTTGAGGGCCTGTGTGATTAATTTTAAAGGTAGTTGGGTAGAGCACTTGCTGTTGATAGAGTTTGCGTATAATAACAGTTTTCATTCCAGTATTAAGATGGCACCATTTGAGGCACTATATGGGAGAAGATGTAGGTCTCCTATAGGATGGTATAAAGTAGGTGAGATGAAAATATTTGGGCTTGATCTTGTTCATCAGGCAATACAGGATGTAAAAGTAATCAAAGAATGACTTAAGACGCCTCAGAGTCATTAGAAATCTTATGCCAATGTTAGGAGAAGAGATTTAGAGTTTGAGGTAGATGATTGGGTATTTCTAAATGTTTCTCCTATGAAAGGAGTTATGCGATTCGAGAAGAAATGCAAATTTAGTCCTCTCTATATAGGACCATATCAGATTTTGATGAGAATAGGTGGTGTTTAGTATGAGTTAGAATTGCTTGCCAGTTTGGGTTCTGTCCATCCGGTATTTCACATATCCATGTTGAAGAAATACATTAGAGACCATTCTTTGGTGTTGCTTGTAGAAGAGATCAAGGCTACAACCTCCTTATCATATGAAGAAGAACCTATTGCAATCCTAGATCATCAGGTCCGGAAGTTGAGAAGTAAATAAATAGTTTCAATTAAGGTGTTGTGGAGAAATCAGAAAGTTGAAGAAGCCACTTAGGAATTAAAGGATGACAAGAGAGCAAGATACCCACACCTTTTTGACCCAGTAGATGACGGAGTTGAAGGTAAAATCCTTACCTTAATCTTTATATGCTTTAGTATGCTTGGAATCGTTCTTGTCTATTTTCCGCATCATTATTTGGGGATGAATGATCCCAAGGGGGAATATTGTAACACCCCAAATTCTTCTTAGCAAAATTCCATCCATGGAAAATCTAACCATTATATTTTAGAATGATCTAAATTAATTTTTATATGAAATTTCCTAGATTTCAACTTTCATTACGTAGATGACTGAATTAGCTTTCCAACGATATAAGATTTGTCCAAAACGGACCTTCGGTGAAGAAGTTATGAATAATTTAAAGTTCCAGTGGTAAACATCGTCATTTTGTTGTCTAGCGCATCACGGAGAGAGTGAAATTGACAATCGTCAAATTCTAATGGGGCTCCATGATGGTGGCACATCGCGGAGGCACTTAATTTCCTACTCGTCGAATTACAGTGGACCACTGCGATTGTGGCGCGTCGCGGTGGCACCAGAAATCGAGTTTTTAAGTTCAAATTTCCTGTTCCGTTTAGGAGTCATTAAGGGTAATTTTAACTTTTCCCTAGTCTTTAAAACCATCCAAACAAATGATTTAGGATATGTTTGAGCAACTTAACCTACTTTTATCAAAATCATCAAGAATCCTCTCTAGAGCTTCAAACAAAAACTTCAAGAAACTCAAGATTCAACCGTGGATTTTCAAAATCAATTGAAGATTCGAAATCCCCGTATCATAGGCTTCAAGAAACACCCATTTTTTTCCTATTTTGAGGTACGCGGGGTTTTTCTAAAAATCGCATGGGTATGGAAATCATGATTTTAAGAAAGGTGTTTTTAGGTTTATGAATACATTCATATTTTAGAAATCTTGACGGTATTGTTTTGGTCTTTTGACCTTCCCCAAATTGATTTGAAATTATATATACGTATGCATATTTTTTATGATTTATGAATGAATTGAGAGCATGACGCGCATGAATCCCTCTCTTGGTATGATTTTCCCAATTTTCTTATGATATAGATTGTTTTGAATGTATCTTGAAAAACATGATATGAAATATCTTGATTAATGCTACAAATTGATTTATGGTTTTGAATTCGAAAGAGAGGGTTGTTCATATTGATAAATGTTGAAAATATTCATATAATGAAAGAGTGTATGATTTTCCCAAAAGCACATGACCACCATATGTTTGAACAATCTTAGCATAGTTTTGATTTGCGTTCTCAGAACATGAAATCTTTTATATTATTTGCATGTTTGGGTGGTCTGAACTGTGTTTGAATGAAAAAATTATGCATGATGCATTATGGAATAGAAATAGGACTTGCAAGTCTTGGTGTGACAACACCAATTCAGATTATGCCATGATAATTCAGAATAGATTTAATACATGATTGAAATCGGACTTTTCAGATGTTTAAACTAGAAACATACGTGATTTAGAATAGATAAAATTGGGCATAAAGAGAGTTTAGGTGGTTCCCCAAAGAAGGTGTGAGTATTAAACAACTCATCACCTAAAACCGTGATTTACCGATCAGGGTTTATTTATTACTCTGGCCTAGAGCCTTGTGACGTATCAGATTTAGGAACTCCAACCCTTGCGGCACACTTGGGTTGGGAGCTTCCCCGCCGAGTCAATGACGGATTTCATACCACCTATCAAATATCAGAATTGTAGGGGAATGCCACCTAACTCAGAAGTAATATACAGATCAGAACTTGCATTGACAGGCAGGTTAAATGTTTTGCAAAGATGCGCATTTGTGTTTCGAAAGCCACTTGATGTATAATGTTTTGACAAAGTTATTTCCCAAACTATTTTATTTACATATAAGCTTTATTTTGGATTTATTTGCATACCAGTACATCTGTATTAACCCCTCTCCTCCTCGCTCCAGGTTCTGAGGCTTAGTCTAGGGGTCTAGAAAGGCAGTAGATTCGTCAGACAGAGTTGTAGTGATTAGTTGGTGAGCCTTCTCTATTCCAGAAGGCCCGTCTTTTAGATTATGTCCCTTATTATCATTTTTGTCTACTGGGGGCCTTGTCCCAATTTTCAGACAGCTGTCAGATTTTCCTATAGTAGAGATTTCACAGACTGAGTCAGATGTTATTAGATATAGTTGATCTTCAATTTTCATACTTATGCTGAATTCAAAATTGACCATGTTTTAATAGCAGATTATGTTTTCGCATCTTTTTTATTTATATGAATGTGTGCATTCTTACCACATAGAGAGGGACATTCTGGGCCCTCAAGGTTTGGGATGTCCATCATGGCCAGACCCTAGTTTGGGTTGTGACAGAACTAGTACTGAGATCTCTAAATTTTCCTAAATGTTCTATCACTGACTGACTTCTATGGATCATAGCATGACTAAGATTATCTTGAGACTGACTCTGCTCTAGACAAGCAACTAAGTTTTCCGGTATAAATAACCCCAGGACTCGATGGCATATAATAATAAGACAGAACCACACTTACATATCATGACAATGGACTATCATTCACAACACAATAAATACGATATCTCGTAGTTTTTCAATAAGGAATACACATGGACAAGAATGCATACAACTTATCATAATAAATTCACTAAGGCATTTCAACAAATGCTTGGCATGCACTAGTTATCACATAATTGGGGATTTCAGGCTTAACATACTAAAAAGGCACTATGCTCTTTACTTAAGCATTCTATCAAAACATATGGGGAGCATGCTTTGGTTATACCACAGATTCTATACTTAAATTATTATGAATACATCAATATCATGCGACTTGAAGAAATTTTATCATGAACATCACATAGTAGGATCAAAGCTTGAATCTTTGAAATCAAGTCATGAATTAAAAACTCATCAACAACATGAACTTCAATTTCTATTACAAAAAGAAAAGAATCATGACAATCTCATAAATATATATATACTCTT
>NW_025836175.1:70018-89650 GCF_002878395.1 Capsicum annuum
GAATCCTATACTCTCAGCATGAATCAGCTCCTTAAAGCAAGTAAAGTCAAGTCAGCTCAGAATTCAATTTCATGATAGAAGTTTAAATGATTCAGTATGGCTATATACTTTCTTAGAAAACATATCATGTCCACATTTTTCCATAAATTTAAGACTTCAACATTCCTACCATCATTCAGGGATGAATGACCCAATGGGGAGATAATGTAACACCCCACATTTTGGGCTAGAGCGAAAACTATCGTTTCTAAGTATAGATGATCCAAAAGCCATAAATCCTATGAAAATTTGATATGTTAATCAATTATGTAGTGTGGTAACTTATTTGAGCATGAATTGATATCATAGAGGTCCCCAAACTCAAGGATGAGTTAAAAGCTTTCTTATCGTTCGAGTTTGAGTGAGAATCAAAACTTGAGTCAATTTCAATCGACCATAACTCTCTGTATATAACTAATTAGAGGTCCTACTATATATCAAATGAAATCTCTTCGAATTAGCTTTCCAACGATACTAATTTCACCAAAATACGATACCCGAAAAAAAAGTTATGGCCATTTTCATGGGCATAGAAATCTTCTAGAAGTTATGGGCATAGAAATCTTCTAGAAGCCTTGATGATATTGTTTTGGTCTTTAGGCCTTCCCCTGAAGTGATTTGAAATCTTATACGTATGTATGTATGTGTTTTAAGTTGATATTTGAATTGAGATTATGACTCACATGAAATCCCTCTCTTGATATGATTTTCCTATTTTTCATCTGATATGGATTGTTTTGAAAAGCATTATATGAAACGTCTTGATTTATACTATGACTTAAATATAGTTTTGGAATCAAAAGAAAGGGTTGTGTATGTTGATAAATTTTGAATATACATATAATGAAAGAGTGCATGATTTTGCCAAAAGCACATGACCACCATATGTTTGAAGAATTCTTGCATAGTTTTGACTTATGTTTCGGAACATGAAATCTCTTATACTATTTCCATATTTGGGTGGTCTGAATTGATATTTTTGATGAAATCATCATGCATGATGCATTATGGCTCAGAAATAGGACTTGCAAGTCTTGGTGTGACGACACCAACTCAGATAATGCCATGGTAATTCAGAACATAATAGAATGCATGTTTGAAATCAGATTTTCAGATTTTGAAACTAGAATGCTGCATGTTTTGGAATAGGCTAAAATTAGGCATAAAGAGAGTTTAGGTGGTTCCCCAAATAAGGCATGAGTTCAGACAACTCATTACCTAAAATCGTATTTTGCCGATATAGGTATATTATTGTACGCTACCTAACTCTGTGGTGTAGTAGATTCAGAGACTCCAACCTTTGTCACAAACTTGAGTTGGGGACTTTCCCGCCGAGTCAATGGAGTATTCCATATAGACCGTGAAATATCAGACTTGTAGGGGAGTGCCACCTAACTCTGAAGTAATACAAAGATCAAAAAACTGCATTGACAGAAAGGTTTATGATTATAAAAAATGTCCATGTGTTTTGAAAATATATCTTTCATGATGTTTATGACTAGCTCTAAACTATTTTATTTATATATACAAGCTTTATTTTGGATTTCTTTGCATACGAGTACAACTGTAATGACCTCCTACCACCCAGTGTCTAAAGCTCAGTCCAAAAGTACTGCTAAGCCGTAGAGTTTTAAGACAGCAGTGATATGTGCAATTGGTGAGCCTTCTTTATTCCATAAGGTCTGTGTCTTTCAGATTATGTTATTTATTTTGTCTTAGGTCCACGGGGGGCCTTGTCCCAATTTCAAACAGTTGTTATTTTCAAATTTAGTAGAGATTTCGCAGACTGGTTCAGACATTGTCTAGTTGTCGTTGGGCTTTACTTTCTATATTATAAATTGAGCTAAGATTCATGACCATGATTCCGTTCATTATGTATTTTCCACATTTCCTATTTGTATATGAATGATGTATATGATTACAAGTTAGAAGGGCTCTCGGGCCTTGATGGTTCGGAATGTCCGTTACGGCCAGGGCCTCGGCTTGGGTCGTGACAAGTTTATGCAAACTCATGGAAAATTTTAGCTCTTTAAATGAAGATCAATCGCTTTAAGTGGCAATCCTCTTATTGGTTTAAACTACAGCCTTATACCATATACCTCATGATATGTGCATCCATGTTTCTCACTGTGGTCTATCCAAAGAAATCATGTTGTGTTGTGTTTATGCCAAACGACTCTTTACTTATGATCTAGACACTTGATATATGAAGCACTTCGTGTCTATTCTATCGTATTTTCATCTCATGTTCCTCCTTGAGTAGTGCAATAAGTGTGAGTTATGGTCTAATAATGTTACTTTCATTCGTGATGCTTATGCATGGTCCCTTAATAACCTCCGTATGTTAGTATGATGGTGGTTGTAGAAGCATAGTAGTGTGTTAGGTGGAGGAGTAGATGTTTTTGAGGATGAAAAATTTGATGTGATTTATCTAAGAAGGAGAAATGTGGCTAAAAAATTTATGAGAGAGATTGAAATTGTTGGTCTTAGTAGGCAGATCCAGGTAGTGGGTGTAGTAATGATTAGGTTTGAATGTTCTGATTGTTGAAGAATACAAACCAATGCACTGTGTGGTTAGTACTCCTTGATTTAAAAACTTGAGTGTATTTGAAAGTAGTGGTAAGGTGAAGTAAATCTTCTTAAAGGGATATGGAATATGGAGCCCCATATCTAAAACTAGCACCTTTTTCTTACAAATTAGGCCTCCACATAAAAATACTATCCAGTGTGACTCAAACTCATGGGGTTAGATTCGTATTGGGAGAATTATAAGTTGGAAATGATGAGGCATGTAAGTTATTGTTCGGGCCATAGACAAGTAGTGTCTCTAATTTTAAGTCTTTTCATTGTATCTAGTAAAATGGAGAATGTTTCTATTTTATGTCCCGCAAGAATCTCATCTCATGCCTTATACCAATCTTAATCAAGCCGAGGATTCTTAGGAAAAATCCATCTCTTACAATGTTTTGATCATGTTCCATAAAACGCATGCCAAGATCATGTCGACGTCAATTTTCGTTATCTCATATTTTGTGCTTACACATTTCCCTAATGGTTATCACGAAGCTTGTTGGCTAGCTTCACATATTTTGTTGAGGAAAAATGTTCAATACGTTGTTAAGTTCTTTATTCTACACTTTAGAGCTTCAAGAAGTCCCTACCCATAATTCGAGGACGAATGATCCCAAGAGGGAGATAATGTAACATCCCGCACTTTTGGGTTAAAGTTTGAATCATCCTTTGTACACGTATAGACCTGAACTCAATGATTCTTTGTTAATATGTATGTTATGATAAATCCTATAGTGTGTGAATACCTTTTAATATGAATTGAGGTCACAGAAAAAACCCCAAACTCAAAGATGAGTTGGAAACTCTTCTATCGATTAAGTTTTGGTGAATGCCTAAACTTGAGTCAACTTTCATCGACCATAAATTTTCATATATATCCAATTAGGGGTCCTACTAAATGTCAAATGAAAGGACATCGATTCTTCTTTTCAACGCAACTAGTTTCAACTTAATTCGATATCAGAGTAGAAAGTTATCCTCATTTTACTTCGAAGTGTCTGTCTGTCAAAAAGTGAGGGTGACCTATCAACTAGGTGACGTCCCATCAGCCCTGATCGTCATCCTAGGGCAGAAAATGGTAAAATCCATCCCCAAAGATATGACCTAGGAAGCGGCCCATCAATCTTGGTCGTCAACTGATCTGGGACTTTTTTTTTATTTTCTTAGGGGTATTTTGGTATTTTCCTCACCTCAAACTTCTCCCACAAGATTTAAATCATCCAAAACATGTTATAATCCTTTTTTTATCAGTTTTTAATATATCAAATCCTCTCCTCTCTCAAAAACAAGAAAAAAACTAGGGTTTCCTTCAAGATCAAGAATTAAACTCTTAAGTCCAAGATTTTCAAGGAACAAATCAAGATTCGAGTTCTACTCTTCAAACCTTGTAATCTAAGGTACGTGAGGTTTTCCTAAAACTACTTGAGTATAAAAAAATTGTTTCAGTATCTTTTACCATTATGAAATCATGAATTCTTGAGGGGGGTTTTGAAATTACATTGAAATTTTGCATTTAGGAAATCTTTAATGATATCGTTGTTTTGGTCTTGAGGCCTTTTCTCCACATTGGTTTGTAATCTTATATATGTATGTATGTGTTTAAAGTTGATATTTTAATTGAGGGCATGACTATTTACTCTCCTTCTCATGTTTCAACACCTTTTGGTTTTAGAATGTTATGAGTTGAAGAATGTTATTTAGAAGCATGGTATCAAAGTTCTTGACTATTGATAAATGATTTAAGATTAATCTTTAAATCGATGAGACAAGGTTTTATATATTGATAAATGTTATATATATATAAATATATATATATATATATATATATATATATATATATATACGTATATAATGAAATAAGTGCATGATTTGCCAAAACTATATGACCACCACCTGTTTGTTAAAATGCTGAAAAGAGTGATCTTTGCATAACTTGATAAATGTTTTGAAGTGTTAGTCTTCTTGAATTGTTGAAGTTTGGTGGTCCAAAGTTTATGTTTTGAAAGAAGAGATCATGGTATGATATTTTATGGCTCAGAAATATGACTTGAAACTTTTGGTATGATGATACCAAAGCAGACAATGCCATAATAGACACAGAATAGAATAGAAATCAGATTTTTTTTTCAGACTTATGAATTTTGAATTCAGAAAGATGCATGTTCAGAAAAGGCTAAAATTAGGCAAGAAGAGATATTAGGTGGTTACCCGAAGAAGGCACGACGATTTTAAAAAACTCATTGCCCGAAACCGTGTTTTACCGATACGAGTTATTATGTCCCTTAGAGGGATTATACTCTAGCCTAGTGCCCTATGGCGTATCAGACTCAGACACTCTAACTCTTGCGTCAAACTTGGGTTGGGGGTTTGGCCGCCGAGTTAAGGGAGGACTTCATATAGCCCGTGGGTTTTTAGATTTGTAGGGTGTACCACCTAACTCAGAAGTAATACAAAGCATAGAATTGAATTGAAAAGAATGTTTTATGATTATCAAAGAATTGCCCATGTGTTTTAAACTATATCATGTATGATGTTTGATGACTTGCTCTCATCTATTTATATATATATATATATATATGCATTATTTTGGATTGGTCTGTGTACTAGTACATCTGTATTAATCCCTATATTTCAGGGTCTGAGGCTCAGTTCAGGAGTCCCGTTAAGCCATAGGTTTTCAGACAGAAGTCTGCAGTTGGTGAGCCTTCTCTATTCCGAAAGGCCGGACTTATTTGAACATTGTTATTTGTTTTGAGTCACGGTCTGACTGGGGGCCTTGTCCCAGTTTTATTTTAGAAATATGTTGGATTTTTTTATGTTAGAGATTTCGCAGATGGGTGTAATATGTTTTGAATTCTAAGAATTTATTTTTAAATTGTTCAAGTGTTAAGATATTGACCATGGTTCCTTCTTGTGATATTTTTCCTCAAACTTTCTTATATTATATGAATATTGGGCATGATTATCAGATAGAGAAGTGCGGCCGGGTCTTCATGGTTTGGGATGCACGTTACGGCCAGGGCCTCGACTCGGGTCGTGACATTTAAATAAACCAAATCTTTAAGGACAAAAGGATCAAGTGAAACTAATATTGAGAGAACAAAATTGCTACTTTGAAACCCAAAGAAAGGGGCCTGCAAGATCATACTAGATAAAGATTTAATTTTTAATATGAAATCTGAAACACAAAACAAAAAATAAAATAAATGAAACTAGCGAAAAGAAAACAGCTTAACAAGTAAAGTTGTTAACTTTTTGTACATAACAAAGAAAAGCTCAGATGAGTAGTGAACTTTGATCTGAAGGGGCAACATACTTTGAATCTAAGAAACAACAAGCCAAATATTCACACTAAAATTTTCCAAACAAAATGAAACTAGCAGAAAGAAAACCAACTTGACAATTAAAGTTATAAACTCTTTGTACATAAAAAATTGGGATAGAGGCAGAAATATACTTAAACCTTGCAGAAATTTGTTTTAACACGCCTCAACTTTGCGGAGCCCTATGACCTCCCTCGATTATTTCTTACCGTATTTCTGTGACATATATTTGTCCAGCTGGACCACTTCAGACCCTTACACGCTTAGAGTGCGTGTAATCACGCAGTAATCCAGCTACACAAATATATGTCACAAAAATACACTAATAAATAGTCGAGGGGGTCATAGGCCCCCAACAAAGTTGAGATGTGTTACAACAAATGTTGCCAAAGTTTAGGTATATTTTGAACCTTTTTCCCCAAAAAATAAATACACAGTAGCAAAATGGCATTTAAACTCAGATTAGTAGTGAAATTTGATCTAAAGGGGCAACAACACAAATATTACCCTAACTAGCTTTAACCAACAAAGCAAGTGCATTTATGAACTTTTTGTACATAAAAGAAGAACCCCACAAAGCAAAAATGGTATTTAAACTCAGATTAGTAATGAAACATGATCTACAGAAGCAATATACCAAAGAAACAACAACCTTAAATCTCCAAAAATTCAAGAAAACAACTTAAACAAGTAAATTTATAAACTTTTTGTACATAAAAAAAAAAAAAAATACCCAACAAAGCAAAATGGTATGTAAACTCATATTAGCATAATGATATATGATCTAAAGGAGCAATATATCCAAGAAAAACAACCTTAAATTCTCCAAAAAAATCAAGAAAACAACTTAAAAAACTACATTTATAAACTTTTTGTACATAAAAAAAATACCCAACAAAGCAAAATGGTATGTAAAGTCATATTGGAATAACAAAAAATGATCTACAGAAGCAATATATCTAATAAACAACAACCTTAAATTCTCAGAAAATTCAAGAAAAAAATTCTCAGAAAATTCAAGAAAAAAACTAAACAAGTAAATTTATCAACTTTTTGTACATTAAAAAAAATGCCCAAAAACTCATATTAGTAAAGATATATGATCTAAAGAAGCAATACATCCAAGAAACAACAATCTTAAATTCTCCAAAAATTCAAGAAAACAACTTAAACAAGTACATTTATAAACTTTTTTATAAATAAAAAAATACCCACAAAGCAAAATAGTTACCTTATCATCAGTCATAATTTTCCAGTTCCAAATGCAAGAAAAAAAATTTAAAAAAAAAAAAAAAAAAGCAAAAAACAACAGAGAACAAGAAAATGGAAGGAAGAAAGAAGGAAAAAAGTAAGAAAGAAGAATAATTTTTTTCTTCAGTCTACTCTATAATTAACATTATAATTCAATGATCATAATTATTAGTTGAATTAAGAGAGAGACGGAGGGAGAAAGAGGAGATAGAGAGGACCATTAGCTTGAAAAACAGCATCCCATGTGAATACAGCTTTTTTCTCTACTATATTTTTCTTCTTCTTTCCTCATTGTTTTTTTTTTTTTAAGAAAGATCATAAATCACGACAGTTTGAAGTTTAATTACATAATTTTTTTAATATTTTTTATAATTATTAAAAACTTTAATCTTGAGTTTATCAAGATACATAATTAGCTAGCAATACATTTAAGAAAATACATTTTTTCCTTTTTAAGGATATAATTAGCTCCTGATATAATTTTCAGATTTTTAATCTGTCGAAATACATAATTAGCTCCTGATACATTCAACAAAAATATATTTTTCCTTTTGTATAGATACATAATTAGCTCCCCATACATTTTTTTTTTTGATTTTGAATCTATCGAGATACATAATTAGCTCTTGATCCATCTAACGAAAATATATATTTTTCCTTTGTAAAGTTACATAATCAGCTCTTAATATATATTTTTTAATTTTGAATCTGTCGAGATACATAAGTAGCTCCTAATACATCCAACAAAAATATCCTATGTGACACTTTACGTGGCCAATTCTTGTCCTACATGACCTCTTATGTGTATTATGTCACATAGGACATGTGTGTCGACTTATTTAATTTTATGTAAGTTTAAGTGTCTACTTGTGCACGCCCAAAGTTAGACGTCATAGATGTGATTTGATGGCAAGTTAAAGAGCATGTTTATGTATTATGCCAAAAAAAAAAAATCTCTTTGTATAGATACATAATAACTCTAGATATATTTATTCAATTTCGAATATGTTCAGATACATAATTAGTTCCCGATACATCCAACAAAAATATATTTTTTCTTTGTAGAGATACATAATTAGCTCCTGATACATTTTTTTGATTCTGGATCTGTCGAGATACATAAATAATTCCTGATACATCCAATGAAAATATATTTTTATGATACATAATTAGCTCTAGATACATTTTTTTCGATTTTGAATCTCTCAAGATACATAATTAGCTCCTGATATATCCAATGAAGATACTAAATTAGTTAAAAATTTTATAATTACTTTGTAAGAGTGAAAATTGGTGTAAATATTGCAAGTTAAGGTTTATGTCTTATTTTATTTTGCTTTTTGTCTTCTAGATGTTCATTTAGGCCCCCTGAGGTTTAGGTAATTACAAAACACTTTTCTACTATCAAACAATTATTAATATGACTATTTTACTGTACTGCACATATTAATTGATTTTTAGAATCATGTCTTGAAAGTGATTTAAACAATAAACAACTAATGCTAAGGGTAAAATAGAATTAATTTTTTGGCTTTTTTCTGATATATCAAAGTAATAAGTAAAATAAAAATCTAATTAGATAAATACTAACCCTAAAAAATTAACGGAGAGAGTATTTAATAAATTAAAGTATACTTGCACTCTTGGTCACTAAATTATAACAACAATGTCAACAATAAGGATAAGGGATTTCGAGATTCATTTTAGGATGAGTTTATTTCAGGCTTGGTTGAGATAAAAAACATGGACTCATGCCTAGATTAGTTACCTCCAATATTGTAGCATTATTTTTATCCCTTCTTAAATGTGAAATAACTAATTCCAAAATAATTAATTTCAAAAATATTATTTTTGATATAACACTACTCAAATAAACATATCAGAATCAATAAAACAAAAAAATATAGTCCTGAAAAAGCTCTTGATTTATGTGATATGTAGAGTATTAAATATTTAGAGATAATATCCACGAAAATACCTAAACTTTGACCAAATTTTCAGTTGAGCATACTGAAATTTGCTGGGGTCTTATTACCCCCTAGACTTTTTAAAATGGAATTATTACCCCTCCAAAATGATATATCCAATTTTGAAGTAGAAAGTGTAATACACGCGCCAATCTGATATTAACACGTGTATTTTTTATTTAAAATTAATTTTTATTTAATTTGTTCTCCATTCTTATTCTTTTCATCAATTTTCATCATTTTTCACAATTTTTCACCAAAACCTTGATTTCTAATTCTTCTAATTTGGATTTTTTTTTTTTGAAACAATCATAGAAGATCAAAACTTGACCACTGAAGTTTCTTTGTGTCAGTTTCCACAAACATACAAGCTCTATAATGAATATCAACTAGAAATGATTTTCACAGAACAAACACTCCAAACTCCAAGGGAATAAAACTGTGGATAATATCAACTGGAAAATATTTGAGTCTCATTTGAGTTTGTAACAATTCACCAAATCGGCAATTTCATTGCTTTAGGCCAAAATCGTATTTTTCTTTTTAGCAGAATGGAAACTATAACCATTTGAGGCATACCGTATTTCCTTTGGCGATTGGAGCTAAAGCTTCATTGCCAAACAAGCTTTTTCTTATCAAAATCTTGATTCATAATTCTTGAAAGTTCGTTGGTAGTGGCAATGGTGGGTTAATTTTGCTATTTTGATGGAATTGAAGGATGACCCATTTGGTGTGTGTGTGTGTTTTGAAATTGGTTCAAATTGATGTAATTGAATACGGTGTGTTGAAGATGACCCAATTTCAATTCAACAGTGGAGCACCAATAGAGCACTATTAAAGAGAAGAAAGAAATAAGAGAGAAGAGGAAGGAGCACCATTGAAGATAAGAGAAGATAGAAAGAAGAGAGAAGAGGAAGAAGATATAAATGAAAAATAAATAAAAAATGTAAAAATCATTGTTTATTAAAAAATTGAGTTCTGACCAAAAAATAAGGTTTTATAACGATTCGCGCCCAATGCACGTGAATTACATGCACATGTACAAGTTGGTAGATATATGCCATTTAAATACAAAACAAAGTATAGGGGGTAATAGGATCCCCCCCTCCCCCACACAAAGTTTAGTATGCTCAACTGAAAATCCGGTCAAAGTTCAAGTATTTTCGTGGGTATTATCCTGAATATTTAAATAGCTTTGACAACATTTTTGTTATTTTAATAGAAAAGGTATTTATCAAGTACATTAATTGTTTATCATCAGTTTCAATGCTTCTATTCAAACACATTATTATTTATTTATAAAATCAGTTTCAACACCAAAAATTTTAGCACTCTTTATTAAAGTTATATTTAATGCCCCTAATAACTTTTATCATTGTAATGTCTCCGGTCCAAACGTCTGGGGGATAGAGATTCTTATGCCCTACTTTTTTCTTATGCGAAATCAATCCTTATTCTGCACTTTCTCCCACCGCCCTGAAATATACATAAATCATAAATTCTTCAGAGTGGTATGACAGACATAAGCGTTGAAGCCATTACTTTAAGTCCTTTATGCAATTGTGTGTAAATTTTCTGCTGAATGCCTCTCAATATTGAGAGTCTTTCCATTAAATAGAAAATATAAAAGATTACATCCCTAAAGATTCGTCTTCCTATCCCTAAAGATCAGCTTTTCTATCCCTCTAAATCCGCTATTCTATCCCACCAAATTTGCTTTACTATAGCCACTATTATTCTCTTTAATTACTAAATCAAATCTATGTAATTACACTAATATACAACAATATATAGATAAATTATATATACTATATTTACATCATGCTAACATCCCCCCTCAAATTGATGCTGGTAGATCAAAAAGCATCAATTTGCCAATTAGAAATTGATGTTGTCGTCATGCCATTGATTTTGTAAATGCATCAGCTATTTGATGATTACTGGACACGTGTGGAAGATTAATGACACCTTTATCTACAACTTCTCATATATAATGACAGTCTACTTTGATGTGTTTGGTCCGCTCATGATAAATCGGATTTGTAGCAGTTTGAATAACGCTTGTATTTTAAGCATGGAGAGGAGTAGGATGAGATTGAGGAAAACTAATCTCAGCAAGTAATCCACAAAGCCACACTATCTCGGAGCAAGCAGTAGACATTACTTGATATTCAGCCTCTGTTGAAGATTTTGACACACGGTCTTGCTTCTTACTCTTCCAAGATATCAAAGACTCTCCAAGAAACATGCACCAACTAGTAATCAAACAGTGAGTGTCAGAACATCTCGCCCAATTAGAATTACTAAAAGCATTAAGACAAATAGGCGAACAACTAGGAAAGAATAATCCACGAGTAAATGTTCCTAGGAGATATCGAATGATGCTACGGACAGCCATAAAATGAAGATGACGGGGAGCTTGCATGAACTGCTAACTTGTTGAAATGCAAAAGAGATATCAGGCCTAGTAATAGTAAGGTAATTTAAGCTCCTAACTAATTGCTGAAATATAGTTGGATCAGGAAGAAGATCGCCTTTCTCCCGGTGATACTTTACATTTCATTCTAATAGAGTATCTACAGAGGAATAATCCTGAAAACTTGCCAAAGAAATCAAATCTTGCGTATATTTGTGTTGATTAAGAAACACACCGGATGAATCATGATGAACTTCCAAACCCAAGAATTATGTAAGAGTACCAAGATCTTTCATATGAAAAGAATCATTAAGTTGCTGCTGCAGGCTAGTGATTAATGAAGAATCGGTTCCTGTAATACTAATGTCATCTACATATACCAAAATAAGAACAAAAACTGTGGTTGTTTTCTGAAGAAACAAAGATGAGTCATAGATGCTATGCTCAAAACAGAATTGTAGCAAAGTAGACCAAAATTTGTCAAACCAAGCTCTGGGAGCTGTTTTAATCCATAAAAAGACTGCTTTAACTTGCATACATCTGATGTAGGCAATGAGAACAAACCTGGTGGAGGTTTCATATAAATATCCTCTTTGAGATCACCATAAAAAAAACATTTTTGACATCCATTTGATGAAGAGTCCAGTTTTGTAAAGCAACAATGGCAATAATAGTTCGCAATATCGTCACTTTTGCTACCAGTGCAAAAGTCTCTTCATAGTTCACACATACTTGTAACACCCCAAAATCGAGTTCCGAGATATCACACGATGCTTAGGGGCAAAGTGACCCCAAGATAACCCTTCTACTGTCATAATTCATTAGCAACTGAATAAAATACATAAATCTAAAAGAATAATGCGGAAGATAACTCTTTGAAGAATTTGCTCAATACAAAACTATGTTTATAAGATTACAAGTCTACTTTTACAACGAAATTGAAACTGAATACATCAACTTCTACTGACTGTCTATAAAGTCTCTACTAGTACTGACTATAGGTAGTTTGGTCAAGACTCCCAACTATCCCAACTCAATATGGCTAATTAAAGAAAATAAAATACTTCTCAAACTGTATAACTGACTCGAGCCCTTGGATCAAAAAGACTCATCACCTGTTGACTGGAAGCTACAACTGACTGAACATGATATGTGTGCTACAATTTGTACCTACATTATGAGACAATGTAGCACATAGACATATATGTGGTCAGCACTTTGGGAATATACTGAGTATATGGGGGTGTATGCATTTAAATAAACAATATCATAAAGTTTGTTAGAAATCATGCATTCCGACAATAATGACTCACAAAACTTGAATAAAAGCTGAAATATAAGCATCATAAATCATGAATAATGAACATGTATCACAAATCTCGCGAGTCATTATACTTAACTCAAAATTCTGAATTTCTCCACTTATTCTCAAAACTCATAAGCTAAAGAAATCTTTAAATAATACTTTCAAACTCATACTTCTTTATCAAGGAGAATAGAACTTCTTTAAATCTAAAGGACTCAAAACTTTATAAACTTAAGAACTGGAGTTGGGAAACATGGGAAATCTCAAGAATCAAACTTTCAACATATACACTTTTAGCTTAATTAGAGTAGGGGACTGCTTTGGGAGTTTCATCTAACCAACATAAACCATGTAAGCCACATGGAGTCCAACGTTTTATCCCACTAAGGAAGAAGATCCACGTTGGAGAGGAGCATTATACTCTTGCCAGGGAGTATAACCTCAACTCAGTGATCACAAACTCAGCCTTAGGCCCACAAATCTCAATCCTATAGTGGCACGTAGTTCTAGGAAAGTAGGATGCACTGAACCCACACTTCCCCCTCGGTGCTAAATATTACTCCCATACTCGGCTCAGAACTCTTAGGAAATCCACCTCAAAATAACTCAGTGGTCTATAATGAAGACCAAGTCATATTTCTCTTCATTTGAAGCATATGAAATTTGTGGATTCCTATTTTAACTCAATGTCAAAGCATCAATCTTGATTCAAATCTTGGTAAGCAATTTGCTAGAGGAAAACTAAAAACAATAACATTCTCAAAACCAAACTCATTCTTGATATAGATATAATAATTCAAAACTTTCAAGAACATTATCATAAAATCTCAATACTCTTCTTGGAACTCTTATGGAAATATCGACAACTCATTTTCTGAATTAAAGCATATACACATATTCAAGTAATATTAACCTTCAAGATAGTAGTAATTCAAGACTTTGACTATAAAAACATTCAAAACGTTGATCATGGTAGAAATATATAATTCATTCATAAATTCTCAATTCACAACATAAAATAGGTGACATACCATATAATTCAAAAAACTTAATCAACTCAAATCTCATAAACTTGAAATATATCAAACTAAGAAAAATCCAACTTGAAAATACAAGATTCTTTAAGAAAATTAATATTTTGGGCACAAGAACAAAAGGCTTGTTCTTGGTCAAACCTCACATACCTCAAATGTGTGAATTGGATAAACTTTTGATTCCGGAACTCTATTCGTGAAATTGATAGGTTCTACTTGAAGATCTCGAGCTAGAGATTCCGATTCTTGAATTATTTTAGAGATTTAACAGGGTGAAGTTTGATAGATCTGAATTTTTGGTTGGAAGACAGTGTTGAGTTCTGCAGGGAAAACTGATGGAAGATATTATATTTGGCCAATTGGAGCATAATTCTCTTGTTCAAGATGGAAGAAGATTGAAAGTTTTTATTGGACCATGGGAATACCAGGGAGTCGCCCATCTTAGGCCATAGGAGAACCCAAGGCGGTGCCTTGGTTTAAACGGGGAAGTAACTGGGGCGGCGCCCATCTTATAGCGGGGGAGAGAGCTTGTTGGTGCCTCCCTTAGAACGGGGGAGAAACCCGAACAGCGCCCCGTTATCGCGGAGGCTCATTGGTTCAAAATCCAAACATGCCCTCAACGAGGTCCCAAAATTCCAAAACTCACCCGAGATGTACTATTGACTTGCCCTATCAACGCAACTTAAAAATCAAAAAACGGATGTCGGAAAGATCACCAAATAATTCATCGAAGTTAAAGGTCCAAAATTAAGCTAAGTGTTGGAACACTAAGCAAAATTTCTAAGGGTAAGGCTTCTTTTACTTCGCTCGAAAGACTTAAACGACGAGGAAACTTCACGGGGTCTTACAACATCTTCCCCTTGGGAACATTCGTACCTGAATGTCGCTCGCAAGGTTAAGAGCATAGAGAAAAATTGAGGATACACTGAAGTAACTTGTTAAACTGAATCTTTCATTGGAGAGGAGCTGATTCAACAAATTCTCATGGGTGCGAACAACTAATTCCTGGAATGGCCGTACTTATGAAATTTCTTGTAGTAAGACTACACTAGTTTCAGAAAATGGAACACTATAGAAATCTATCCGTCCGATTGTTGAGCTGGATTGCTGACTATGCAAATTGAGTCATACTAGATACTCATACCCAAATGGAGGATTTCTTTAATACCCTTCCAGGGAGTTCCAACGATACGAAGGATCAAGGAACTTTTTGGGCATGATCAAAATAAGGTATCTGAATAAGAGATTACAATATTGCTACGACTCTATACCTTGGAACATAAACCTATGAATCATAAGTCGGGAAAGAGGTACTAGACCTCATGCAATGCAACTTCTTTCTCTCAAACTTAGCAACGCTTCCCAAACACTCTCTCAACTATACTATACTCGCTCTATTCAACTCATAATTCTCATTATCACTCCAAAAACCACATTCAACCTCATTCTAGACATTTACTAACACGTAATGCACCCATCCACATATACACAAATAGAACGTTCAAGTCTATCTTCATACCCACATATGCACCTCTAAACAAACACTCATAAAGCATCTTTCTCATATTCTCTAATACCTTACCCATACCAACTTATCTACACTATTCAGTTCTTAAGATGATACACATAAAATATTCTCAACTAATCAAGCCACACTCGAAACTTCACCTCAAAATCCTTTCAAACTTATAGACTTAGTACAACAAGCACACAATAATTTTTCTCTAAATATAACACGTAAAACTTCAACTAACCATGATATGCATCAAAGACTTTGACTTAATGTACTTCAAATTTACTGCCTCAGCTAAAATAAGCATACAACCATCTTTCATCAACAAAAAATGTTTACTCTCTCCCATCTGGACAACTGATCATCATAACTATCTTGATCGAAGGAAAGGTAATGGAAGGTTACAACATGAGGACCCAAAACATGAGGGGATACTGTGAGTATCTTGATGCTCAACTGAGGCCTGAGGAATAGGAGATTTAGCATCATGAACTTATCAAAGAGGTCTAACCCGAGGACTTCCATTATATAAAATCTGAATTTCGTTGATCATTAAAAGTATTGCTTGAGTACTTGAACTGAATATACTGTAAAGCTTGAGTACATGAGTAATGAGTTACATGACATAATTTTGGAGCTCGTAACTTATGGAATGTGAATCCGACTGATTAATGAACCAGAACTCCTCATTTTAGGAACTAGGAGAGTACATAATTCTCTATCATATGCACGGACATGAATTAAGATCATGGAACTGAATGCTATTCATGGTTAGGCATTGGGTCAACTGAAAAAAATACTAAGATGAGATTGGGTCAAGCATCAATCTTTCTCAAAGCTATTCTACAACTCACTGGTGCATCTACTAGAATCTAAAAGCTTGACTTGGTTACTCGTTCCATCCTCTGCCACTTAGACTTAAGCAATCACTCTAAGTTGGTGAACCACTATACACATTCTAGTCTAAAGTCAAATCACTTCACTCTAGAGTCCAGGATAAAACAATACACATGAACAATAGAAACTAACCCGAATGACTACTCCTGAAAGTGAAAAATCAACTTTTAATACTACCATCTGAGCTAAACCCTATCTTTCTATAGCCCCAACAGTCATCATATAATACTTGAACACTTACTAACTTCGAATCTTCATAAGCATCCTCATAGTCAGAGTGCACAACATCTAGTGCTTCAACTCTTATTTCTATTAACTAGATCTTCAAAATTTCAAACTTAGATTCTAATGCTTAGCACAGATACCTCCAAACCTTTGACAGACCATACTACTTCTGTCGTAGCTTATGAATATCACGCCTATAAAATTATATTTCTAAACATGAGAATCAAAATCATACATAAATAGGCTCAACATCTTTAATCATAACTCCTTAACTTAGCTATCAAGAACATCATTCATTATCTAACTAGTCTTTATCCACCTAGTAACTCGACGGTACTACTAACTATACCACATAAATTGATCCTTAAAAATAATCCAACCCCATAGCACCATGGGCGTGTTCCTACATCCTACTTAAACATCAAACTTGATTACGAATCAATTAGACTTGAGCCCTTACATGCACTATTCAAGCCTATTAGATCACTTCTATACAACTAGCTTCCATGACACATCAATCACTATACCCTCTTTGCTAGTCACCCATCTACAATCTCGACAACTATTCTTACCTGTCAATCACCCGAAAATGCTAGTCCACTAAAACTCCATAACAATACTGATCAATAACAGTCCTATCGTCTACCTATTGGAAATCCATTAATACATCCTCCTTGTACACATTAATACTATTCACCCACCTATACACCTACCTTCTTTCATAGCTCTATAAGTTCCAACTAACTCTTTTTTTGCACTTCCCGAATACCTAAATCAACAACATTCACCCACCAAGTACCTTTATCAATAACTTATACTTTTCTAGCATAACTAACACCGTCAACAACTCTTTTCATATTCAAGCAAATAATAATTCACCTTAACTAATAACTCCTTCTCTACCTTCAAACGTATCACTTCATTACTAACTCAACCGTATACAAAAAGGTTTGGCTATACATATATTCAATAAATCGCACTTATCACCCTTCTTATCAGTACACCACTAAACCCCCAGTTCCAGCCAATAAAAGAACAACAAGATAAACAACAAGCTGGTAGTGAATTGAAATAGGCCTCACACAGCTTCACTAGACTTTGATTTTAAACAAAACAATGATAACAAGGTTACAAGATATAGAAACTTAACACACAATATTCAATGATCTAAGAATATACATTTTATTCTATCTTACTTGCATGACTTGTAAGAGTGAGGACATAACTCTGATCTTGAAAGACTTATAACACACTAGAAAGATTCTCTAAAGTCGCTTTGTTTGACTTTTGAAGATTTTTACTAGACAATCTGAGAGCGTTATCTTGGGAGAAACTGGAACTTACTAATCATTCTATCTCAAGAATAATACATAGATAGGGAAGTATAGCTTTACATTATAGATTCTGAGGAGGAATCTGAAAGTACATCTGACTTGTGCTTAGTGCATGACTTTTATGAGTCATGAGTAAAGCACTTCAATATTTAAAACTTAAAAGCACTGATGGAATACTTTCAAGCTCGATTACAATCCCATAACTACTTAAGGAGATTGTCTGAGAAAGCACTATCTATAAGATTTAAGCTTGACTATTTCTGATATCTAGAAAGTAAAGTGGAGATGGCCTGATTAGAGTAAGATGAGAATCTGTATAAGTTTTCTTAAAGAACCTTTCTATAGCACGAACTGAGACTTGAAAGAATGGAAACATTTCCTAAATGCCCTGTAGCCTCTCGAAGAAAAGTACAGATGTCTTAGTACCATTCCGCAAGACTATATTAGACATGACTTCATAGACACTCTAGGACACTTGAACTATGTGCTCTGATACCAAGTTTGTAACGCCCCAAAATCAGATCCCGAGACGTCACACGGTGCTTAGGGTCACAAGTGACCCCAAGCTAACCCTTCTACACGCATAACTCATAAGCAACTGAATAAAATGCACACATCTAAAAGAATAATGCGGAAGATAACTCTTTTATGAATTTTCTCAATACAAAACTAAGTTTACAAGATTACAAGTCTGCTTTTACAACGAAACTGAAACTGAATACATCAACTTCTACTGACTGTCTATGAAGCCTCTACTAGTCGGGTCATGACTCCCAACTATCCCAACTCAATACGACTGATTAAAAAAAATAAAATACTTCTCAAACTATATAACTGACTCAAGCCCTTAAACCAAAAAAAACTCATCACCTACTGGAAGCTGCAACTGACTGAACATGATATGTGTGCTATAATTTGTAACTACATTATGAGACAATGTAGCACATAGACATATATGTGGGTCAGCATTTTGGGAATGTATTGAGTATATTGGGGTGTATGCATTTAAATAAACAATATCATAAAGTTTGTTAGAAATCATGCATGCTGACAATAATGACTCACAAAGCTTGAATAAAAGCTTAAATATAAGCATCATAAATCATGAATAATGAACATGTATCACAAATCTCGTGAGTAATTATACTTAACTAAAAATTTTGAATTTCTCCATTTATCCTCAAAACTCATAAGCTAAAGAAATCTGTAAATAATTCTTTCAAACTTATACTTCTTTATCGAGGAGAATAGAACTTCTTTAAACCTAAAGGACTCAAAACTTTATAAACTTAAGAACTGGAGTTGGGAAACTTTGGGAAACTCAAGAATCAAACTTTCAACATATACACTTTTAGCTTAATCAGAGTAGGGGACTGCTTTAGGAGTTTTTTCTAACCGACATAAATCATGTGAGCCACATGGAGTCCAACATTTTGTTCTCCTAAGGAAGAAGCCCCATATTGGGGGAGGAGCGTTATACTCTTGCAAGGGAGTATAACCTCAACTCAGTTATCACAAACTCGGCCTAAGGCCCACAAATTTCAATCCTACGGTGGCATGTAGTTCTGGGGAAGTAGGATGCATTGAACCCACACTTCCCGCTCGGTGCTAAATACTACTCCCATACTCGGCTCAGAACTCTTAGAAAATCCACCTCAAAATAACTCAAGGGTCTATAATGAAGACCAAGTCATATTTCTCTTCACTTGAATCATATGAAATTTGTGGATTCCTATTTTAACTCAATATCAAAACA
>NW_025836175.1:92650-115533 GCF_002878395.1 Capsicum annuum
TTCAAGAACATGGTCTTAAAATCTCAATGCACTTCTTGGAACTCTTAAGGAAATATCAACAACTCATTTTTGGACTTAAAGAATATATGCATATTCAAGTAATATTAACCTTCAAGATAGCAGTAATTCAAGAATTCAACTTTAAAAACATTCAAAACTTTGATCATGGTAGAAATATACAATTCATTCATAAATTCTCAATTCACAACATAAAATAGGTGAGATACCATATAATTCAAAAACTTAATCAACTCAAATCTCATAAACTTGAAATATATCAAACTATGAATAATCCAACTTGAAAATACAATATTCTTTAAGAAAATTAATACTTTGGGCACAAGAACGAAAGGATTGTTCATGCTCAAACTCCACATATCTCAAATCTGTGAATTCGGATGAACTTTTGATTTCGGGACTCTATTCGTGAAATTGATAGGTGCTACTTGAAGATCTCGAGCTGGGGATTTTGATTCTGGAATTATTTTACGGATTTAATGGGTGAATTTTGATAGATATGAATTTTTTGTTGGAAGATAGTGTTTAGTTCTAGAGAGGAAACTGATGGAAGATACTATATTTGTCCAATTGGAGCATAATTCTCTTGTTTAAGACGATAGAAGATTGAATGTTTTTTTTGGACCTTGGGAATACCAAGGCGTCGCCCAGCTTAGGCCATGGGAGAACCTAGGGCGGCGCCTTGGTTTAAATGGGGGAGTAACTGGGGTGGCACCCCTCTTATAGAGGGGGAGAGAGCTGGGCGGCGCCTCCCTTAGAGCGGGGGAGAAAGCCGGGCGGCACCCCTCTATTGCGGAGGCTCACTGGTTTGAAATCAAAACACGCCCTAAATGAGGTCCAAAAATTCCGAAACTCACTTGAGATATACTATTGACTTTCTCCATCGCAACACAACTTGAATATCAAAAAACGGATATCGAAAAGGTCAAAAAATAATTCATCGAAGTTGAAGGTCCAAAATTAAACTAAGTGTTGGAACACTTAGCAAAATTTCTAAGGGTAAGGGTTCTTTTAATTCGCTCGGAAGACTTAAACGATGAGGAAACTTCACGGGGTCTTACAATACTCCTGCTTGTTTCTAAGAACAACCAATCGAGCTTTGTACCAATCAAGAGTTTCATCAAAATAAAGTTTAATTGAATAAACCCATTTACATCAAATTGGATAGACATTTGAAGGACATGAAATAATATCCCATGTGTCATTTTCTTTATGAGCCAAAAGTTCTTCCTCTATTTCCTTCAGCCAACATTCATGATTGGAAACTTCTACGTAATAAGTTGGAACAGAAATAGTGGATAAAGTAGATGAAAAGTCATACCAATTAGGAGTATGAGATACTCTTGTAGATCGCCGAGTGGGATCAAGAGGAACAGGCCTTGAAGAATTCTCAAAGTCTAGTTGTGGAGCAGTTTTAGGTGGCGGATCAATATCAGGAGCGGGTAAAGTTGGCCTCCGGTGTTCATACACAAATTTAGACTTGAACCTCTTAGAAGAAGATGAAAAATCCTCAAAAGTATGAAGAAAAAGAGAAGCAGGATTTGACTCAACATGAGTAGGAAAAAATACTGATTCTCTAAGAAAACAACATTTCTAGAAACATGAAATTAATTAGAACATGGATCATAACAGAGAAAACCTTTCCGTAAAGTACTATGTAAAGTACTATAACCCATAAAAACACATTTAGTAGACTGTACAGAAAGTTTATGACACTGATAAGGAGGAAGATGCACAAAACAAATACAACCAAATGTATGAAAAATTTCATAGCTTGGATTTTTCTGATAAAGACAATAATATGGAGATTCAAGATTTAAGACTTTAGATGGTAGTCTATTAATTAAGTAAACAGCAGTAGACAAAGCTTCCACCCAATATTTAGATAAAACAAAGGACTCAATCAATAAAGTATGAGTGACATCTAAAAGATGACGTTTTTACGTCCAGCAACTCTATTTTGTTGTGGTGTATATGGACAGGAGCGTTCTAAGACAATTCCTTTTTCAAGAAAAATTTTTTTGAACTCATAAGACATATATTCTCCACCAGATTCAAATCTAAATAATTTGATACAAGTATAAAATTGAATCTCAATATAGGCCAAAAATGTCTTGAATATGGAAAATACCTCAGATTTGGAATGAAGAAAAGTCACCCACATAAATCGACTATAATCATCTATAAATGTCACAAAGTACTTGAAATGAACATAAGAAATAATTGGTGAAATATCGCAAACATCACTATGAATGACATCAAAACACTCTGTAGTACGACTACCAAAATCAAAAAAACAAAGAATTTTACTCTTGCCTAATTTACAAGTAGAACAATCAAAGAAAGTAGTGGAAAATTGATTTTTATTCCCCAATAAACCCAAATTTGATAAATGAGATAACACAATAGAATCAGGATCTCCTAAGAGCTTATGACATACCTCATTCTTACTAGGTGTAGAAGTACAAGCAAATGATCGAACACGAGGAATGGAAAAGTGTATAGAAAACAGTCATTCAACTTTAGGCCCCTTCGCAGTTATAGTCCCCGACACCTGATCCTGCACAAGACAACCATTACAAGAAAAATTCACATCACAATTGCTATCTACCAATTGTCCAACTGAAATAAGACTAGTGGAGAGCTTTGGAGACACAAAAGCATTGTTTAAAGTTTTAGTAATATCCCCAACCTTGGTAATGGGTGAATTTATACCATTGATAACTTGAATTTTTGATGGACCATGATACTTACAAACATTTTTATCATACTATATGAGTTGGTCATATGATTGGAAGCTCCAGAATCAACAAGCTAAAAGTTAGATGCAAGATCATTATCTTGTAGACCTAAAGTTGAAAAGGCTGACATGATTTTGTCTTACCATTTCACGAGTAAGAAATTGTCCCGAAGATGAGTTCTTAGTAGTGAAATCATTTGTGCCAGCTTGAAAAGCATTAACCTTACATTTTTTAGGGCGTGTAAGACACTCTATGATAATGTATCCTTGTTGTTTGCAATAATTACAAAACTTCTTGCCATAATTGCTAGAAATATGCCCATATTCCTTACAACTGTAGCATTGATTTCTAGTCATATCCCTACCCTTTTCTTTACTCTAAACCCCGCATTTTGGGCTAGAACAAAAAATTTCATTTCTATGCGTAGATGATCCAAAAGCCATAAATCCTATGCAAATTTGTCATGTTAATCAATTATGTAGTGTGGGAACCTATTTGAGCATGAATTGAGATCATAGGGGTCCCCTAACTCAAGGACGATTTGAAAGCTTTCCTATCGTTCGAGTTTGAGTGAGCATCGAAACTTAGGTCAACTTCAATCGACCATAACTTTTTGTATATAACAAATTAGAGGGCCTAATATATATCAAATGAAAGTTCTTCGAATTATCTTTCCAATGTTACTAATTTCTCCAAAATCTGATACCTAACAAAAAGTTATGGCCATTTTTGTGACTGACACAGTAGCATCACACGATTAGCGTGCGACACACGCTCTATCGCACGCACCCAATTTCCAGGTCCTATTTTCACATTTTTAAGGGAAAAAGTGGTATTTTCCACCCTCTATTCAGCCATAACACTGGATTAAATCCCCCAAACACCAAAATAATGTGATTCTCTCTCAAAATCACCAAGAACACTTCTTAGGGTTTCAACCCAAAGATCAAAATATCTTAAGATTTTACCGTGGGTTTTAAATAATTCTATGAGATTCGGAATTCCCATTATGAGGGCTATAAGAAGCATCATCAATTGTTCGAATAGCATCCCTAAAGCAAGTGTTAATTCAAGAGTAATAAATTAAGGTACGTGGGATTTTCCTAAAATTTCATGGACAAAGAAACCATCTTTAATTCATGCTAACAATTTAGAAATCATGATTCTTAAGAAAGGTGTTTTGAATTTACAATTACTAGCATATTTTAGAAGCATTGATCATTATTATTTTGGTCTTTAGGCCTTCCCCCAAATTCATTTGAAACTCAATATATATGTATGCTTGTGTTTATGGATCAATATACAATTGAGAGCATGAATCCTAAAGAATCCCTCTCTTGTTATGATTTTTCTCATCTTTTATATGATATGAATTGTGTTTGAAATATCTTGATTATTGCTATGATTTGAATATAATTTTGAATTCAAAAGAGAGGGTTGTGCATGTTGATAAACTTTGAATACACTTTTAATGAAATAATTGCATGTTTGCCAAAAATACATGACCACCACATCGTTATTGAAAGAATGAGAATCTTAGCATGGTTTTGACTTGTTCTTGTGGAACATGAAATTTCCTATATTATTTGCATGCTTGGATGGTATGAATTATGTTTTGATGAAATAATCATGCATGGTACATTATGGCTCAGAAATAGGACTTGTAAGTCTTGGTGTGACGACACCAACTTAATTAAAGTCATAGTAATTCATAACAGAATAAAACACATGTTTGAAATCAGATTTTTAGATTATGAATTAAGAACGATGCATGTTTAGAAAAGTTTTAAAAATGGGCTTAAAGAGAGTTAGATGGTTACTTGAAGAAAGTACGAGTTGAGAGACTATGCTAGAAACCGTGATTTGCTGACACGAGGTTACGGTACCATGTTTTGTGATCTTGTGTACCTTGATTCACGTCGTCCCAAATTTGGGACTATGGTTAGGAACGCTGCTTTGTGATCTTGTGCACTACCATGACATATTTATTTAATTGAAGATTTTGGCACCCTGTTATGTGATCTTGCGTGTTCCCCTTATAGATACTCCAATCCTTGCGGCAAACATGGATTGGGGGCTTGACCGTCGAGTTAAGGGCAGATTCCATATATCACATGGAATTACAAATTGTAGGGTGTACCATCTAGCTCAGAAGTAAGAGAAAGAGTGAGTCATGGTTTCAAACAAATGTTTCAAAGTCTCTAAAATGTGCCCATGTGTTTTCATATATTATAAGTAAAATGTTTTATGAATTGCTCTCACTTATGTTATAAATAAATACATTATTTTGGATTGCACTAAGTATCAGTACATCTGTATTGACCCCCTCTCTTCAAGGTTCTGAGGCTCAATCTAGGGGTCCTGATAAGTAGTAGATTTTCTCCAAACATAAGTGTAGAGTTCCATGGTGAGCTTCTATATTTTAGAAGGGTTGGGTTTATGTTGGGTTTATGCATGTAGTAGAGATTTAACATACTACGTTAGATATAACATAAATGTTTTGAATTGAAGTTTTCATTAAGATTTGAATTCAGATTTAATGACCATGATTTCATTTTATTAGGTATTTCTGAATTATCATTTTTATATGAGGACAGTGTATGTGATTACAAGTTATAAGGGTGTCCAAGCCTTTATGGTTTGCGATGATCGTCACGTCTAGGGCCTCGGTTTGGGTCATGACAAACTTGATATTAAAGCATGGTTTATGTTCCCAAGGTATCTGCGAAATCATATAGGGTAGAGTCTTGTTTATGGGTGTGTAGCGCACCACACTTATAGGCAGGAGGCTACTAGGCATTTAGGAATTTCTCACTTTCTTCATGTTTTAGTTTGTGTTATGGAGTTAGAATATTCTTCTTACATACTCTAATTCGTGCTATGGTGTTGCACATACGGAAGTAAAGTCATCCCAATTCTTTCCTTACTTTGATGTGCTCAGATATGTCTCATTATTAGGGTGATTTAAGTGTAGAAGTTTAGAGTCTAAATGGTATGGTCCTTTTTGATTGAGTCATATAATATTTTAAAATTGTGAAAGGTCTTGAGAAGAGTCTGTTAGTCCTCCAAGGTGTATTGATTCTAGTGTGAACTTTGATTCTAACGAAATCATGCTTTTCAACTTGCAATATTAAGTGTATTAAGTCCTTTTTAAAACTTATGTTTCAGACTTCATGCTTCAGGGGGAATGATGTGTAGCAGAATGTTGGAATTGTATTTCCACCCGAGTAGTAGCACAAGTTAAAGTGACAGTGTCATGACCTATTGGTACTGATATTGGACCAAGAAGTTGGTGATGTGAAGTCGCAAGGTTTGAAATCAGAGTGAGGATGACTTTTGTGTAGATAAATGTGTTTAGTCGAATAACTGATGTTTGAGAATGATTTACCATTTTATATTGATAGACTAATGTAGTAGCTAGTGGCATGTGTGGATTGTATGGTATCCTGTGAGGGAAGTGTTTGACTCAGATTTTTTTAATTTATACATAGCAAGATGTGTATTCTTAGATTATTGAATGTTGTGTGTAAAGTTTCTATCTCTTGTAATCTTATTATCATTGTGTTTTTGAAACTAAAAGTCTAGTGAAGCCGTCCGGGGCTCTTTCGATTCACGAGCATAGTTTCCTTGTCATTCATCTCATTTTTTGTTCAAAACACAAAATCAAAGTCTAGTGGAGTCGTGTGGGGCCAATTTCAATTCACTAGAAACTTGTTGTTCATCTTATTGTTCTTATGTTGGTTGGAACTGGGGTTTAGTGGCGTAATGGCAAGAAAAGTGGTAAGGGAGATTTATTGAATATATGTATAGCCGAATCAATTTCCATGAGATTGAGTTGGTAATGAAGTGATACGACCTTGTGTGTTAGTTTAGTAGAAGGTAGAGAAGGAGTTATTTGTTAAGGTGAATTGTTATTTGCTTAAAGTATGAAAAGAGTTGTTGACGGCGTTTGTTTTGCAAGAAGAGTATAGGTTATTGATGAAGGTACTTGGTGGGTGAGTGTAGTTAATTTAGGGGTCCCTGACATTGCAAGAGGGAGTTTAATTGAAACTTATAGAGTTATGGACTAAGTTTAGCTGTAAAAAAAATGGGTAGATAGTAATGATGTATAAAAGGAGGATGTGTTAATGGATTGTGAAAAGGGTAGGCCATATGATTATGATCGATTGTTGTTGTTATGGAGTTCTAGTGTACTAGTGTTTCTTGATATTTTATTTCATATTTTTTTTCCCAAGTGCAAATTGTGTGTAAGGTTGGATTGTAAACCATGTTTAGCACTGCACATTAAGTTTGAATAGTTGATGGCCATGAAGGTAGATGTGATGATTTCTTAGTTAATGATACTAGTTATAGGGAAGTGATCTAATAGGCTTGAACATCGTATGCAAGAGCTTAAGTTTATTTGAGCTGTAGTGAATTATGATGTTGTATGTATGCTGTAGAAATATGTCCAAAGTGATATGGAGTTGCGGCATTTTCTAAGGCTATTGCATGTTCCGTGTGGCTAGTAGTAACGTTAAGTTGCTAGATAGAAAAAGACTAGTTAGATGGTACATGGCGTTCTAAATGGCCAAGTTAAGAAGTTTTGATTGACAGTGTTGAGCCTTTTGATATGATCTTGATTCTCATGGTAGAGAGATATAAGTTTGGAGTCGCGATATTGGTGGGCTATGACGGAAGTAGAATTGGTTCATCAAAGACTTGGTGATATCGATGCTAAGTGTTAGAATCTAAGTTGATTTTTTTTTGAATGTTGAACTAATAGAAATAAGAGTTGAAGCACTAAAGGGTGTGCACCCCGACTATAGGGATATTCATGAAGATTCGAAGTTAGTAAGTGTTCAAGTATTATGTAATGATTATTGGGGCTATAGAAAGATAGGAGTGTGTCTCAGAAGGTAATATTTGCAATGGGTTTTCCACTTTCAGGTGTAGTCTTTCAGGTTAAGTTCTATGATATACGTGTATTGTCATTTTCCAGACCCCAAAGTGCAGTAAGTGTAGTTCAGTTTAGAGTCTAGTAAGGGATCTCTCAAACTTAAGATGATTGATTGAAGCTAAGGGGGAGATGATAGGATGAATAACCAAGTCAGGATCTTAGATTCTACTAGTAATGTCAGTATGACATGGAACATTAGAAAGTGAGGGTAAGACTCAACCCATTCTTACCGCAGCATTTTTTTAGTTATCCCAATACCTACTCATGCCTTACGTTTTAGTTCCATGATCATAGTTCGTATTCATGCTTGTGATAGAGAATCATGTACTCTTCCAGTCCCAAATTGAGGAGTTCCAGTTCATTCAGTAGTCAGAATCACATTCCATATGTTATGAACTCCAAATTGAGGTCATGCAGCTCATGACTCATGTGCCCATGCTTCATAGTGTGCGAAGTTCCCATAACTCATGCTATACCCCTTATGATTGGTGAGATTCATCTTATAGTCATGTATTCCTTAATTCAAATGACTTTGATAAATCCTCGATGTTGATTTGCTATTCCTCAGGCCTCAGTTAAGTGTCAAGTCTTGTATAATAACCTTCCATGCTTCAAGGTTTTATTTTCTAACCTTTTAGTGACTCCTCCTTATATAATGATAGTGGTGGTGAGTAAATGTTTCTTGTTGGTAAAAGATCATTGTATGCTTGTTTAGATAAGTCCATAAGTACGAAGTAATATTGGGGCAAGTCTTTGATGCATGTGATGGTTAGTTGAAATTTGTGTGTGTATGTTCTTGAGATAGCGCGTGGGAGTTGTATCGATAGTGGTATAGAGAATATATGAAGTATGCCTTTATGGGTGTTTGCCTTGAAGTTCATATGTAGTTATAAAGATAGGCTTGAATGTCTGTTGGGATTTAAGCAGAGGAACGCAATATGCGCTAGTGAATCCATAGTAAGAGTTCAAGTTGTCATTGAAGTGGTAAGACACATTATGCTTAGGGTGTAAACTTTAAAAAGATATAGAAAGATTTATCAATTCCCCTATGAGAATTATAAGTTGAATCGAATGAGTATGATATTTAAGGGGAAATGTATAGTTGAGGGAGTATTCGAGAAGTGTGCTAAGCTTGAAAGTAAGAAGTTGCATTGCCTAAGGCCTTGTAATTTTGTCCTAGTTTACGATTTATAAGTCTATATTCCATGCCATAGAGTAGTTTCATTGTTGTGATTCCTTAGTTGGATGTCTTGTGTAACTCATGTCATAGATTCTTTGCTCCCTAATGCTACTAGGACTTCTTTAGAAAGAGTGTTGTAGAGATACTCCAGTTAAGTGTAAGAGTCCAGTATAATTCAGTTTAACAGTCAGGCGGCAGAAAAGTTATTGTCTGCAAAAGAAACATATCTTTCTTACAAGTCTCAGTAGAAATGAGTTAATTGCATTAACTCATATTTTTCTGTTGTGAATTAAAAGAGGCTAGACAAGCAGAAATGAGTTAATTGCAAACGTTGTGAGATGCAGTGACAAGTTAAAATTTGTAAGATTTATATCAAATATTTAAATTTGTTTTTTGACGGTGTCACATAGAAAGACACATAATTGAAGACCATACCTATATATAGACGTTAGTTAGTCATCGCAGAAGGATTATAGGTTTGTGTAATAGCATCTGAATGTCCTTGAGTACCTTAATGAGACAGGGAACATTTCTCGTTGTGCTTTTACAGTATCTTTGAAATTGAATCATTGGGATGAATATATTTGGGGTGTATTTTATATGTAGAAAGAAGTAACATGTGGGTCAATGTCCTCGAAGCTGCTAGGAAATACCCATACGATATTTTAAAGAGAAAATAACACCATATACATATATAGTTGCGGAGCCAAAAATTTTATTTAGTAGTGTCAAAATATAAAGAAGTAAATTCAAGAAGGTGTAAAAGGGTGTCAATATGTAAAATTGACCCATTTTGCAAACGATTACGCAATAGTCAAGGAGTACTATCCCTTGGTCTTGTAAAGTAATTAATAAAATTCCTTTCATTGCCAGAAAAAAAATTCATTCTTCACATCAATACATTTATTTAACAAACATTTTAAACAAAACAATTTATTTGGAACAAGAGTCGCCAAGAGCATGCTCAACATGCGAGAAGTTGAATCTTGATGTTACACAATCTTGATTGTGTATCCCTACAACATCTTTCATGTTTGTCCGTCTTCCTGGAGATTTAACACAACAATCTAGTGCCACTTTCATTATTGATGCTACACAATCTAACTTCTTGTTCAAGTGATTATCCATCAGTGGAACCAAGTTGGAATCCGCAACATCCATTACTGCATCAGGAAGTGAATAACTCACCCATTGCTTCAAGCTAAGATCTCCCTCAAACTCACTAGGCTTTCTCCTAGTAAATGTTTCCAGCAACATGATTCCATAACTACACACATCACATTTAGTAGACACCAATCCATCTTCTCCATACTCTACAATCAAACAATTATTTAAAGATGTAACATGATAACTTGGTGGAAAAGGAGAAAGGGAAAAGAAATGTGCAAAGCAAAATCAAGAGACGTACCTGGCGCAATATAACCCAATGTTGCTAATGTTTTTGTGTATAAATCACTCTCATCTTCACCAAGCAGTTTCGAAATGCCAAAGTCGCTTAGGTGGGAAACCATATCCTCGTCCAGCAAGACATTACTAGGCTTCAGATTTCAGTGGATCACAGGCGACAAGCACCCATGGTGCAGATATTCCAAAGCACATGCCACATCTATCATTATGCTTAGTCTTTGCCTGATGTCGAGAAAGTAGTTGTGCGAATACAAATACTTCTCAAGACTCCCATTAGGCATATACTGGAGCACTAATACCTTCAAATCAAGATTGGAACAGCTAGCAATGACTTTTACAAGATTCCTATGGCGAAGGCTGTGTAGAACTTCACATTCCGTATCAAAGCTCTTGAATGCTGCATCTAGTTGAAGATTGAACACTTTAACAGTGATGGTAGTACCACTTCTGAGAACGCCTTTGTAGACACAGCCAAAACTTCCGGAACCAATCAGGTTACTCTCGCTAAGCGCATCAATTGCTTGGAGCAATTCATAGTATGAAATTCTTTCTCTTGTCATGGCAGACAATGAATCAGCTTGTTGAGGAGCTCTTTTACCTCTTCTATACCTTATCCAGAAAAACACCAAGGTGATAAGAACAAATACTAGTGCAATTCCCAGCAAAAGAAAAAGAATAAGCACTTTTTTCCTACTAGATCTATGCTTTGATGAAGTAGGGCATGGTGGGACAATAAACCTTGAAGAACCACACAGTGCTTCATTGTAGATGAAAAATGTACTCAAGAAGTTCTTGAAAGGACACCCTGAGGGTATTTCAGCATGCAATTTGTTGACAAAAACATTGAAATATTTGAGGTATTGAAGTTTCTCCAACGACATGAGAATAGTTCCCGATATATTATTATCAGAAAGGTCTAGTAATTCCAAACCTACCATGTTGCTTATTGAGTCAGATATAGATCCTTGCAACTTGTTGTGCCTCAAAGAAAGCTGCACCAGATTTTGCAACCCTCCAATTTCTCTTGGAATTCCATTTCAGAATTGATTCATCGACAGATCTATAAGTGTTGCAGCCTTTAATTTTCCGATTTCTGCAGTTAAAGAACCAACCATGTTGTTTGACGATATGTCAAGAACCATTAGATCTTCAAGATTACATAATCTTGATGGTATATTGGTTCTCAATTTATTGGAACCCGCATGTATCTCTCTAAGGGAAGTAACCTTTCCGAAACAATTAGGAAGAGAACCTGAAAGTGGATTTTGACTCAAGTTGATGACATCCAAGAGCTGCAATTTACATAGATTATCACCGATAGATCCTGTAAGTTTGTTATTACTCAAGAACAAGCCCTGCAGGTTTATCAAGTTGCCATTTGACGTGGGAATCGATCCAGCCAAGTTGTTTGCAGAAAGATCAAGGTCTAAGAAGCAGCTTAATTACCCAACTTCATTTGGAATTCGCCATTTTATTTTGCTACCACTGGCTTGAAAGATTATAAGAGATGTGGAAAGGTTCCCCATGGAGGCTGGAAGCATGCCATTTAGAGGGTTGAAAGATAGATAAAGAGCTGTTAAATTTTTGCTATTGGTTAAGGAAGTCAGGAAGCTTAATAATGAGTCGCTGGTTAAATTGTTTGCCTCTAAATTTAGATACTGTAGATGAGTCACATATCCAAGAGAATTGGGAATAAATCCAGTGAGTTGGTTGGTAGAAAGCTTAAGAATAGTAAGTTCTGAATAACTGGAGATGGAATGAGGGATAGTCCCACCAAGATTGGTTAAGTTGCCCATATAAAGCTCTTCAATGTTGGGTATGAAAGAACACATGTTTGGTGGGAGGCTTCCTGATAGATTGATGAATGAAAGAGAAATCACTCTCAGCCCTGATATGTTGAAGATCTCTGTAGAGAATGGCTAAGCAGTCCATTCCAGATGCTGAAAGTGATCACAAGCTACAGTAACTGTGACTTCAAAAATACAGTTATTCCCTGTAGCAACATTTCCAAAAAGTAGTTACTAGCAGTTAGAGTAGTTAAGTAGTTAGTTACTATTTTTTCTAAGTTATTTAATCTCAACTGTATGTGTATATATATAACCTGTACAGAACAAGAACAATCAATGGAACAAGAATACACTTTTCCATATCAGTTTCTTCTCTAAATCTCATCTTCTTCTTATCTGAATCTCATACTGTGTTCTTGGTTTCTTCTCCTCTTGAATTCATTCTGTTTCTTGCTTCATATTCTTCGTTCAATCCACCTAAAATTACATGGTATCAAAGCCTTCATCAGCTGGTATTACTAGTTGAATAAATCGATCAAATTCCGCTAAAGATTGGTCTGGGAGTTAACTGGAATCTTGATAATTGGAATGGCAAACAATGCAACTGCTTTTGGATTTCATGGGGTGAGCACAGAGCCACAATCAAGCAATGGTAGCACACAGATTCCTGGAATCGATTACAATCATCCACTTTTCCTGCATTCTTCTGATGTAAGTGGTGCTCAAATTATCTCCTTCCAACTCACGGGTGCAGAGAACTATTCTCTGTGGTATAGGTCTATGAAAATAGCTTTATTAGGAAGGAATAAACTTGGTTTAGTTGATGGAACATGTTAAAAAAAAATATCCAGGACTTGAGGGAAATTGGCAAAGAGTTAATGCTGTTGTGCTGTCATGGAGAATTCTGTATAGAAAAGTCTTCTTGGTGGCATTATGTATGCTTCTTGTGCTCAATATGTTTGGGAAGATCTTGCTGAACGCTATAACAAGATAGATGGGTCAAGAACTTTAAATTTACATAAAGAAATTGCTACCTTATCTCAAGGAACTAGTTCAGTGTCTGTTTACTTCTCTAAGTTGAAAGGTCTATGGGAAGAATTTGAAGCTATGATGCCTACTCCATCATGTGAATGTGATAAATCCAGGGAGTATATGTTACACCTACAAAAACTCAAACTATTTCAGTTTCTTATGGGTTTAAATGACTCTTATATGCAAACAAGATCACAGATCTTGTTAATGAGCCCTCTCCCTTATGTGAACCAAGCCTACTCCATGATCACGTCTGATGAAAGCCAGAAGTCTGTGGTGGCTACATCACGAATCTTGGGTCCTAATCGTCTGTCAGGGAATCAAAACTTTGAGGTAGCAATGTATTCTAGGAATGGATTTAACACAGGTGGTGATTCTGCTACATACTCTAGAAAACTGGTCATTTATTTTGTGACTATTGCAAACTCAAGAATCACACCAGAGAAAATTGCTACAAATTGGTAGGTTATCCACAAGACTCTAGGTTCAAGAAAAAAGGGTCCAATACAGCATACAATGCAGTATCTGAGCATTCAACTTCTTAAGATCATGGAGGTTCTGCACTCACATCAAACTATACTGTTAAGTTTGCCAATTTGGACAGAGGTCAGCCCTCAGTACAAGGATCATCAGATGGACAACAAAATCAATCTGAAACCTGCAATTTTACAAAGGAACAATATCAGCAGTTACTTCATTTCCTAAACAAAGCCTCAAATCAAGTCCATTCAGCAAATGTTGCAGGTAATGTAACAGGTATGGACAAATTTTTAACTCTCATTGATAACACGAAAACAAATCCTGTATGGATAGTTGATACAGGTGCTACCAATCAAATGGTAGCAGACCTGAATAGTCTGGACAAAACCACAGTCCACAAACCTCTTAATTCAAAGAAGGTATATCTACCAAATGGGGATTCTCACTGGTTGAAGCTGTTGGTTCAAGTATTTTACCTGACAACAATATCATTACTGGAGTTTTTCATATACCTCAGTTCAAGTTCAACTTGCTCTCTGTATCTAAGATCACTAAGGAACTAAATTGTTCTGTTACTTTTTTTACCTAACTTCTGTATATTTTAGGATCTCTCACATGGGAGGGTGAAGATGATTCGTAAAGAAGAGGATGGACTCTATCTACTGTCCAACAATCCAAGTTCAGCAGATGTTAATATTGCAGCTAGTTTTTCTATTCCTTTGCTTAAGATAGATTGAAAACTAGACATAGCCCTGTGGCATAAGAAATTTGGTCATGTATCTACCTCAGTTTTAAAGAAACTACTTGCATAAAACACAACCAGTATACTGATATAGTTGATAAATGCACTATCTGTCCTTGTGCTAAACAAGCCAGAGTTCCTTTTCCTATTAGTAGTTCAAAAAGTCATGCTTGCTTTGATTTGTTGCACATGGATCTATGGGGACCCTATAAAACTCCTACTCATGATGGTCATAAATACTTCCTTACTGTGGTTGATGATTTGTCAAGATATACCTGGATATTCCTATTAAGACTCAAAAGTGATGTCTGCATTATTATTCAAAAATTCCTAGTTCATAGTAAAACACAATTTGATAAGACAGTAAAATGTGTAAGGACAGATAATGGTACTGAATTCTTAAACAATGTTTGCTCAACCATGTTCAATTCCCTAGGTATTATATGTCAAACCACTTGTGCCTATACTCCTCAGCAAAATGGCATTGCTGAAAGGAAATATAGACACATTCTTGAGCTCACTAGAGCCATTAGATTTCAAGCTCACATTCCTCTTAAATTTTGGGGCTTGTGTGTTTAGGCTGCTGTGTATATTATTAACAGACTTCCAAGTTCTGTAATTAACAATAGCATTCCTTACACACTGTTATTTCACAAATCCCCTTCCTTGTCACATCTTAGAGTTTTAGGATGCCTGTGCTTTTCTAAGGCGATATAAGAAACCGATAAACTTAAGAGTAGGTCAAGGATAGCTGTTCATATGGGCTATGCTACTACTCAGAAAGGTTACTTGTTATATGATCTAACATCTCATACTTTCTTTGTACACAGAGATGTGATATTCAAAGAAGAAATTTTCCCTTTCCAGTTACAACATCAGCATCCCACAACAATTTTCAACTTCACTGGTTCAAATGATGAAGAAATCACTCATACTCAATCTACTGGTGGACCTCATTCTACTCAGGAAACAAGCTTACCTACTGAGATTCCTGATGCACTTTCACAATGCTCTACATCTACCTACTCAGATCTTTTTGCAGGATGCACATGTATCAGCAACACAACCAGAAGAGACTAGAAGATCATCAAGAGATAAAAGACCTCCACTGTGGATGAAGGACTTTGTATCTCATGCAAAGCATACACCCTACTCACTGGACAAATATATCTCTTATGACAAGGTAAGCAAGTCCTATCAAGCATATCTTTCAAGAATACCTGTCAATACAGAACCTAAAAGCTACAAGGAAGCAATAACTGAGCCTAAGTGGATTGAGGCAATGAAGGCTGAAATTGAGGCATTAAAAGCTAATCACACTTGGGATGTGGTTACTCCACAAGGAAAGATTCCTATAGGTTGCAAATGGATCTATAAGATCAAATATAAGAGTTCAGGTGAATTTGAGAGATACAAAGCAAGATTAGTGGCTAAGGGTTATAGCCAAAACGAAGGGATTGACTATCAAGAAACATTTAGTCCAGTTGTGATGATGAAAATAGTAAGAATTATTTTGACTATTGCTTCTCAAAAGAAGTGGCACATCCATCAGATGGATGTGTTTAATGCTTTTCGATAGGGTGACTTGACTGATGAGATCTATATGGATCTTCCTCACGGATTTAAGAGTCAGGGGGAGAATAAGGTGTGTACTCACTAAATCCCTGTATGGTCTAAAGCAAGCACCAAGGCAATGGAATGCAAAGCTATCTCAAGCATTACTGAAATTTGAATTCAAACAGAGTGAACATGATGACTCCTTGTTCATAAAAAAAACTATAACAGGTAGGTAAGCTGCTATATCTAACAATGACTAGACCTGAAATCTCCTTTGGGATTCAGACACTAAGTCAGTTCCTACAACAGCCTAAGAAGTCTCATATGACAGCAGCTCTAAGGATTGTAAGATATGTGAAGAACCAACCAGGTCAAGGGGTCTTACTGTCCAGTTCTCCTGAGACTACTATCACTACATATTGTGATGCAGATTGGTCCTCCTGTCCCCAAACAAAAAGATGAGTAACAGGATACTTTGTACAATATAGAGGTTCCTTAGTTTCATGGAAGTCAAAGAAACAGTCGACTGTCTCCAGGAGCTCAGCTGAGGCTGAGTACAGAAGCATGGCAACCACTATCACAGAAATCATATGTCTATAAGGATTAATTAAAGAACTCAGCATTGAAGTCACTCTACCTATCAATATCTATACAGACAGTAAAGCTGCTATACAACTTGCCGCCAATCTAGTCTACCATGAGAGGACTAAACACATTGAGATTGACTGCACATTGAGATTGACTGCCACTTTATAAGGAAAAATATCACTCAAGTCCTCATATCTACAAAATACATCTCTACACAGGATCAACCTACTGATCTACTTACCAAAGGACTCACTAAAGCACAATTACAACATCTCAGTTCCAAGCTAGGTGTTCCTAACATTTTCTCACTTCCTAGCTTGAGGGGGAGTGTAGAGAATGGCTAAGCAGTCCATTCCAGATGCTAAAAGTGATCACAAGCTACAGTAACTGTGACTTCCAAAATACAGTTATTCCCTATAGCAACATTTCCAAAAAGTAGTTACTAGCAGTTAGAGTAGTTAAGTAGTTAGTTAGTATTTTTTCTATGTTAGTTAATCTCAACTGTATGTGTATATATATAACCTGTACAGAACAAGAATAATAAATGGAACAAGAATACACTTTCCATATCAGTTTCTTCTCTAAATCTCATCTTCTTCTTCTCTAAATCTCATACTGTGTTCTTGGTTTCTTCTCCTCTTGAATTCATTCTGTTTCTTGCTTCATATTCTTCACTCAATCCACCTAAAACTACAATCTCCATGTCAAGTGAACCACTAAATCTATTAATCCTAAGACTAAGTAGCTTCAACTCAACGAGATTGCTTATCTCGTTGGGTATTTCACCTGTCAACACATGAAGAAAAGATGAATACAAGTGAGATGAACTATTTGTCTCAATGCTTATCTATGTGATTCATGCCTTAGTTTGACCTGATGAAAAGGTGTCGACAAGAACTCAAAAAATTGTTATTGATCAAATTCTTAAGGAGGATGTACATATTATATATTTTTTTTCTCCATTAAAATTCTTAATTTAATTTTCTATGAATATCTGATTGTGCAGTTTTGTATTTTTATATGGACTCAAATATATAAAATGATACTTTATTAGAAATTAGCTAATTACAAACAGGGGTTCAAATTTACTGCTTATTTTTTAAAACAAATTAATTTTAAACATTAAAAGACGCTCCTTATATGGTGTTTAGAAGATGTATTTATAATTGTTACATTTTATTACTCATTACATGCACAAATTAATAGAATTTTAATATTTCTAATGGATCTGTAAAAATTAACATGAGACACCATTAGAATATATATGTACCTATAAGCTTATTTCCACCAATCTGTAGATGTTGCATCTTGGTTAAGTTGCCAATCTCCCGTGGTAAGAATCCACTAAGATTGTTCCTCCGCAGTGAAAAAATTTGCAGCGATGAGATATTTAATATGGAGATCGGGACAGAGCCAGTAATCTGATTATCTTCCATGCCTAACTCTACCAAATTAAAAAGAATCCCAATTTCTTGTGGAATTATCCCTGAAATGAATGTGTATTAAAATAAAATTCTGAAGTAATAAGATACAATAGTGCTAGTATTCATAAGATGAAACGCACTAGTGAAATGGTTAGTTCCAAGCGCCAAGCTCTGCAAGTTACTCAATCTTCCAATTTCGCCATGTATTGGTCCATCAAGCTCATTATATGATAACGACAATATTTGAAGTTGTGAACAATTTGACAAGGTTGTAGGCATATGACCATGAAGCATGTTATGAGAAAGATAAATCCCTTTGAGTATTGAGAGACCATTTCATAAACCATTGGGAAGACTTCCTGATAAGCTATTGCCAGTAAATGCAATGAATTCGATCCTAGAAATATTGAAAATTGTAAATGGTATAGAACCCGTAAGTTGATTATATTGTATGGCCAACCAGTTCATGTTGTGAAGATTGCCGATCCCTTATGGGATGTTTCCTTGAAGTGAATTATAAGATATATCTAAAGCCTCCAACCTTGAGGCATTCAAGAGTGATAGAGGAATAGAGCCTACGAGATTGTTATCCCTCAACTTTAATTCTCTAAGGTTTCCAATCACTTTTGGTATTTGGCCCTCTATGGAATTGAAATTCAGATTCAAAGTATCAAGTGTGGATGGATATATTAGAAAATGAAGAAGGGGTAGAACCAGTGAAACTATTATTCCTAAGATTTAGAACTTGAAGTTGGTTTAAAAATGCAAACCAACAAGGAACCTTCCCGCTGAAGTTGTTGAAACTTAAATCAAGAAACTTAAGCCGACGCAAGTGTGCCACTTCTTGAGGCAAATTTCCTTGGAAATTGTTGCTTTACAGGTCAAGAGAAACAAGAAATGTGAGATTTCCAAAATCATGTGGAATAAGAGCCACATTGGAAAGATTTAGGGACTTCACTCTCTGGTGACGAGAGCCACAAGTGACTCCAACCCAATGGCAAGCAGAAATAGCTGGAGACCAACTTTCATCCAAGAAGTGAAAGGGGTCGAAAATGATTTGAGATTTTATAGAAAGAAGAACTAATTGGTCAGTGGTAGTTTTGGTTTGGATCATAGCTGAACTAACCATGACATAATGAAGCAACAAGAGAAAAGAGGTGAATATTTTCTCCATTATTGCATAAATTTGTAGGAAAATGGTATGGCTAGTAACCTGTGGTATTTGAGACTTTATATAGTGATAATTTTGAAGAATATCTTTTTTTGAATACTTTTTTTTTTAAATCCATTTTTGAATATTGTTCCCTAAATTTATTTTCCAGCTTATGTAGGACCCAAGGACTTGACCATTCGAAACAAACCAAATCAACTAAGTCTTGCAAATCGTTATTGTGTTTTAACATGTTTTACACAAATTTATCGGAAAGCAAGTAAAGCTGTATATAAAAATGTAACACTGAACCTTGAGAAACGGAGAGTCAGAACTTGAATTTTATGGGTTAAAATTCAAAATAGCGACATATGTCAGGTGTTGATAACCTTGTTCTAAATTTAAATTTTTACATATTTAGTGAATTTTTTTAATAAAAATATTGAATTTGGATTAAAGCTACTGAGTTCAGTCGAATCCGTAAACAACCTTCTACATCCGTTCCGGCACATACTAAAGTGTGGACACAAATGTGTGTTTTTCTTGTGTGGGCACATCAAGAATTCAACTTTTCTTGACATTCTTGTGATGTGTGTCTCATATTGTTGAAAATGAGAATGCTCTATTTGCTCATATTTATTTTGGCTGATATTATCTCACACAATATGACATGTAGGACGTGTGCATCTCACATGATTTGCCACTTAGGGTGCATGTGTTTAACTGTTTAACTTTATAATAGTTTAAATGTCTACTTGTATACACCCAAAATTAAATGCATAGATGTCTACGTCATCTAGAAATTTTTTATTTCGAATTTTTTTTCTAAGGAAAAAGAAAAAAACAACTTTTCTTCATTTATTTGGTCATATAAATATTAATACAACTAAAATATCGTTTCAACAAAACAAAAAAAGTGGTTGTCAAATTGATATCCAAGTGTAGAAGCCATTCATTTTAGATAAAAAAGATAAATTTTCCATGTTATGTGGGGGCATTAAAGATGTCTACCAATGCAATAATTAGATAAAGATGTCTTACACTTTGTTTGGATGGTTGTTTACTTATTATTTCTTAATGTATTGCATATTTAATGCGTAACAAAGATTTTCACTAAGAAGATTTTAAAATGGAGGATTCTTTTGTTATGTCGAAATTATATTTTTCTCTGTGAGTTTCCAAATGGTATAAAAGTGTGACAGCTTGTGTAGTCGATTTAAGTTAACAAAGGTTTTAAAAAAATTCTTGTTATTTGTACTTCACGATTAAATAGGTGCTTGGTACTACTACATCGAGACAACATTAAAAAATATATAGTCATTATAGATTTAGTTGCTTATCATCAGGCTACCCTCAGATTCTTCCCTCCATATATTAAAAAGGTGAGCAGGAAGGATAGATCCCAATGATTATTTGACTTCTTTTGTATTACCTCTGTACGTGCTAATGAGATCTCGTTTAGGTAAAATGTCATGCTTAATGTAATATAGTTGTTAGTTCAACATTGTCGGCTTGTGATGCGTACTGAGTACATGTGATTTCCATACCCATACGTTCCGTGCACGAGTGGACCATGATGTTATTGAGTCAGAAGATTAAGAAGCTCTACTTCCTGTTGGCTATGCTGTTTTGTGAAGACATATTTATGTACTCTTTATCGTTGTTAATACAAACTTGACTATTGATGTTATCACTGATTGATTGTCTTATCCACATATGGCTGGTGTCGATAAAGGTCAGATATTCTTCTTATAATCCTTAAGAGTTATCATATTTCAACAACGGAAAAGGGACAAATATACGCTCGAATCATGCTAAATGGTACGTATATATCTTACATCATACTTTGGGTACACATATACCCCTACCGTTAATGAAATGGTACGTATATGCTCCTCATATGCCGCTACCGTTGATGAAATGGTACGTATATGCTACTCACACTAACAGTAGGGACATATGTGTGCGAAAAGTATGACCAGGGGTATATACGTACCCTTTATCATGGTTCAGAGGTAGATTCTACACAAACAGTAGGGACATATGTGTACCAAAGTTTAACGGAGTGCATTTGCGTATTATTTATCATTGTTCGGGGGTATATTTCAAACTAACGGTAGGAACATATGTATACCCAAAGTATGACAGAGGGTATATACGTATCATTTATCATAGTTCGGGAGTATATTTTTCCCTTTTCTATTTCAACAATGCCACTTTTGCATTAACGCCTGAAAACAAAGGTTGTTCTTCAACCACACTACGCTGCAGCAGCGAGCCAACTGAACTCACATTATAGTATATTAAGGAGGGGACCGGTGAAGAAACAAAACAAGAAACGTTAACTTCCCTTAATCCTTCATACCTGGGAAAAATCTTGCTCCGCACTGTTAACTATTGTGCAAAAATTGAATGTGGCGGTCCAAAAATGTTCATCTACTTACCAAAGCAAATGAACTTTGGGGATTTAATGACATCAATAATTCCAGTACAACATCATCGTTGGGGCGGGTTATCATCTTGAGACCTCGATTATCAAGCCTGCATTCAAAAATCGTTCAAGTTAAGTAACTGATCGATATCTTTGTAGGCTTAGCTTAGACAATCAATCAATGAAACAGCTACTGTGAATGTTTGTATTGACCAGGAACAAGTTTTTTCTTTCCATAAAGGTTTTTCACTAAAGGGTTTGCTGCCCATTGATTTTCGGCACCGCGATTTGTAGGCTGGAATCTCGTTAAACTCAAAGTGCAAATCTGACCCCAATTAGCTCATTTTAGGAAATTTTGAATCATTTATCTAGGGGGACCTACAGTTGTGAATAGTGATGTAAGCTAGATAAAGTGGCCGAGCTTGTCCATAAAATACAGTGGTTACCGCTGTTGCAATTCTTAGTTATTCCCAATGGAATATATTTGGTTAGATGTTCACAATAGACCAAAGCCTTTCGTTATCCTTGATTCTGACCATGACTATTTAAGTTCTGTGTTTTTATGTTCGTAATGACCAAATAAAAAAGAGAAAAGTAAACCCAGAAACTGCATCCTAAAAAGAAACCGGATAACTGGAAATATCTTGTGCAGCTGCTTTCATCTCATCTTCAATTCCTTCTGATGGTGTTGAGCTGGAATTAAGATCTCAATCTTTGGAAACAATCTCATGCTTCAAGTGGATTGTGGAATTAAAAAAGACTGCAGCAACAGAGTAGGGATGTTACCCTCTTTCTTTTTCTCAATAAACAAAGACCATGAGCAATGGATTGTGGAAAAATTTCATCTTTTTGCTGTAAAAAGACATGTAAGATGTGTAAAGTGGCTTATAGTGTCAATGAAGTGGTCGAGAATATAATTCGAGGTTTCAGGTTCAAGTCCCTGAACCAGATGAACTAATAAAATTCATACCTTGCAAGATTCCATGGACTGATTCAGAATAGAGATCATGTCAGATGAGTTGACTGGACGCTTTTTAGCGGGGAGATGAGGAAGATAACGTTGACCAAGAATTCTTATAGCAACAAGAAAAACTCCACTTGCAAGGACCATGGAAATTTCCTTTGACATAGAAACATTTCTCTAGAATCCAGAGGAGAAAATAGTATTATCCATTTGGTTCCGGAAGACATCTTTTGTACTTAAAGTAATCATTTAGCTAAAGAAAACTTGAATTCATATTTGATACTCCCAAAAGATAGAGAATGCATGAATGTGAAGGAAGGCAGGATCAAAGAAGATACGAACTAGCCATTCAGGGCTTCATGTGTTGATCAAACCCACACCACCTCCAAAAGGGTGTTCAAATACTTCAAATAGCAAACTAACGAGAGTGCTTTTTTAAAAGG
>NW_025836176.1:0-2590 GCF_002878395.1 Capsicum annuum
ACAAATTATGCATCATTTTTTCCAACTCATTCATGTTAATATTAACGGGAACTTGCATAGGATAGTCGAAGTCAATGGGGGAAAAACCATGCGTTGGACTTGATTCTACTGAGTTCTCCCGTGAAGACATAATTTCTTCAAGGTTCAGCTCGTCGCTCGGCTCCGGTTCCATTCCTTGGTTTCTTCTTTTCGCTCTAATCCAATCCCTGAGGCAAACTAGAACATTCATTGCATTGCTTCCCAATGAGTGTCGATTGTCTTCAAGCTGTTGTCGTCCCTGACTAAAGGCGCTCTCTAATGCAACGGTTGACATTGGAACATTTAAGATATCTCTAGCTAATCTTGAAAGCATAGGATATTGGGTTTCATTACTCCTCCACCAATCCAACATGTCGATCCATTGTCTGCAATCCTCTGGCGGCGATCGAAGATAATATTTCAGCTCTTCCCAATAAGTTGATGTGTAAGCTCTCTCATCAACACTGTTCTAACAAGTTAAATCATAAAAGAAATCAGGAAAACTACTATGTGCCGGCCTTTTAGAATATGATGGCTTCTCGAGAGGATAAGGAGCGATAGTTGGAGTGATATTTGTAGGTACGGCTAAATCAAATAAATCAGCATAGTGGTTATATAATTTTTCTATGTATTTATTTGCATCACTCATAGCCGTCCACAAATCAGATTGTACTTGTTCAGAATCATTGTTAATATTTATTTCTAAGTTAGTATAAATAATAGTACTAAAGTGGCACATATTATTATATTTCATGCACGAATTTAGCATAATACCAACCAAGTAAATAGGGGAAATCGGAAAAAAATATTTTTAAAGTTTCGTAAACATGGCACCAACAACTTCTTTATAACCTTCTTTATTTTTATATTCTTTGAGCAAACCAGAAATATTGGCTATATATGTCAAAATATTACAAACAATAGGATAATAAGCATCGAAAATTCAACTGTAGCTATATAAAATTTTTCTAAAAACTTAACAAGATCATTAATTACAACCCAATCAGAATCATGTAGCATGCAATCAGCAGAATCAACAAATGAACCGCAATGTTGGCTAAAAGCTAGTGTTATACAAATTCTATATTTATAACAAGTTTTTAAAAAATTATACGTAGAATTCCATCTAATATCAATTTCCTCAGGCATCAATATCGGTGTAAGTCCATTTTCTTAACATTTAACTTTAAATTCTCTAATTCTCGATCTACGATTATTTCCTTGAATAAAACCAACAACAAGACGAATTTTTTTAATATAAAGCTCAAAAAAATCAAGACCATCTTTTACAATTAAATTATATATATGACATGCACACTTAAATGAAAAATTTCAGGCAATGGCGGAGATAGCGTAGATTTTAATTTTTTTATAGCAGTCTTGTTGTTAGAAGCATTATCAAAAGCAATAAATAAAATTTTATTTTCGATACCATAATATCCGGCAACTTTAACAATAGAATCAACAATAAAATATCAAGTATGTTTACGATCTTCATCATATAAAAAAGCAAGAATATGTTTTTGCATCACAAAATTACTATCCATCCAGTAACAAGTAACGGTTAAATAATCATTTTTATTTACAGCACGACCAAGATCAGAAGTTAGGGACAATCTACATTGAATATTTTTTAACAATGTTGATAAATAAAAATAATATTATGAATGAAGTCTAAAAATATCAGACCGACAAGTACTTCTAAGAATACCATTAAACATAGGATTATAAATTGCTTGTATATAATGAATAAAGGCATCAGGAGAAGGAAAACTAAAAGGCAAACAACCCACAGCTACTATTTTAGTTATTTCTTCCCGGTACCTCAATTTATTATACTTCTTCGTTACATGACCGGTTGTTGGGTCCATTCTAGTTTGCGTTGGTCCACTAACATCCCCACCACCTCGTGCAATATTTAACTCTCTTTCGTGAGCTTCACCTATATGTCTCATTAACGTACCCGTACCCCCCTTATTGCCTCCGCTTCTATACTTATATATTTGTTGACAAATATTGCATTGCACTTTAGTATCTGATATACATTCAAAAAATTGTCATACAACACTAGTTGTTTTACGAGGTCTTGGGGCACGGAGAGGACGGGGAGGGAGATTAACCGATTCAGATCTAACGTTAGCATTTTTTACTGCGGGTGTCTCACCAATATTTTCATTATTTTCGTCTAAATTAACCGCATCTACTTCATTTTCTTCTTCTATACCGTAATTTTTCTGAGCTTCTACATAATCCATATCGTGAGCACCTACACCTATTTCTTCCTCAAAAGGTGTACCAAACGGTACCGGAGGCGAAGGCACACGGGTATATCTACTACTTGAACTACCTCTACCTCTAGTAATTCGCTTTTTACTATCACTACCGCTTCCGGGACAAAAAATTTTAACACCTTTAGTAGCGAGATTTTTTAATTTATCCATAGTATAAATTAAATTAAACTAAAAAAATTCAAAATACACAAATATAATAAAATTAAATATTAAACAATTAATACAATAAATAAAAATTAAACGTAAGATATGGAATGACAATACCAAATTTTGAAAGTATC
>NW_025836177.1:0-1506 GCF_002878395.1 Capsicum annuum
AAACCACATTCAAAACAAATAATTCCCCTTTAAAGTTCGTACACTTAACCATTTTCAACCAACTAAGTCACCGAACAAAACACATTCAAAACAACTAATTCCCCTTTAAAGTCCCTACACTTAACCATTTTCAAGTGATTAACCGAACAAACAACATTCAAAACAAATAATTTCCCTTTAAAGTCCCTACACTTAACCATTTTCAACCAACTAACTCACCGAACAAACAACATTCAAAACAAATAATTTCCCTTTAAAGTCCCTACACTTAACCATTTTCAAGTTACTAAGTGACCTAACAAATCGCATTCAAAGCAACAAAATACCCTTTAAAGTCCCTACACTTAACCATGTTCAACCAACTATGTCACCAAACAGAACACATTCAAAACAAATAATTCCCCTTTAAAGTCCCTACACTTAACCATTTTCAAGTGACTAAGTCACTGAACAAACCACATTCAAAATAAATAATTCCCCTTTCAAGTTCCTACACATAATCATTTTCAACCAATTAAGTCACCGAACAAACCACATTCAAAACAAATAATTCCCCTTTAAAGTCTCTACACTTAATCATTTTCAAGTGACTAAGTGACCTAACAAATCGCATTCAAAACAACAAAATACCCTTTACAGTCCCTACACTTAACCATGTTCAACAAACTAAGTCACCGAACAAAACACATTCAAAACAAATAATTTCCCTTTAAAGTCCCTACACTTAACCATTTTCAAGTGACTAAGTCACCGAACAAACCACATTCAAAATAACTAATACCCCTTTAAAGTCCCTACACTTAACCATTTTCAACCAACTAAGTCACCGAACAAAACACATTCAAAAGAAGTAATTCCCCTTTAAAGTCTCTACACTTAACCATTTTCAACCAACTAAGTCACCGAACAAAACACATTCAAAATAAGTAATTCCCCTTTAAAGTCCCTACACTTAACCATTTTCAACCAACTAAGTCACCGAATAAACCACATTCATAACAACAAAATACCCTTTAAAGTCCCTATACTTAACCATGTTCAACCAACTAAGTCACCGAACAAACCACATTCAAAACAAATAATTCCCCTTTCAAGTTCCTACACTTAACCATTTTCAACCAACTAAGTCACTGAACAAACCACATTCAAAACAAATAATTCTCCTTTAAAGTCCCTACACTTAACCATTTTCAAGTGACTAAGTCACCGAACAAACCACATTCAAAACAAATAATTTCCCTTTAAAGTCCCTACACTTAACCATTTTCAGCCAACTAACTCACCGAACAAACCACATTCAAAATAAATAATTCCCCTTTAAAGTCCCTACACTTAACCATTTTTAAGTTACTAAGTGACCTAACAAATCGCATTCAAAGCAACAAAATACCCTTTAAAGTCCCTACACTTAACCATGTTCAACCAACTAAGTCACCGAACAAAACACATTCAAAACAAATAATTCCCCTTTAAAGTCTCTACACTTAACCATTTTCAACCAACTAA
>NW_025836178.1:0-1183 GCF_002878395.1 Capsicum annuum
ACCCCACCAATAAACCTCTTTCAAGTCATGATACATTTTACTTGAACCAGGATGGATAGAATATCTTGAATGATGTGCCTCCATCATAATCTTCTTTCTTAGCCCATCTACATTAGGTACACATAATCTGTTTTGGCATCAAAGTATTCCCTCTTCTGTAAGCTCAAATGCCTTTGTTACACCTTGTTGTACATTTTCCTTAAGCTATAAAAGAATAGGGTCTATGTATTGTTTCACTTTAACTTCGGCTACTAATGAGGATTCTGCTGCATTTTGCACAATAATTCCTCTATCTGAAGATTCAATAAGGCGTAAGCTAGCTAATTGGTGTAGATCCCTAGCTATCCCTTGCCTTTCCATGGGCTGCCTATAATTACTAGCGATAGCCTTACGACTTAGTGCATCGGCTACCATATTTGCTTTGCCCGGATGATATAAGATACCAACATCATAGTCTTTTAACAACTCAAGCCATCTTCGCTGCCTCAAGTTTAGGTCTCTCTGGTTAAAGAGGTACTGCAAACTCTTGTGGTCAGTATATATATCAACATGTACCCCATAAAAATAGTGGCGCCATATTTTTAAGGAAAATATAACTGCTGCTAGCTCAAGATCATGTGTTGGATAATTCTTCTCATGTGGCCGCAATAGTCTTGAGGCGTAAGCTATTACTTTACCATGTTGCATCAAAACACAACCTAAGCCGAATCCTTAAGCGTCATAATATACCGCATAGTCTTCCGTGCCATCTGGAAGTACTAATATGGGTGTAGAAGTCAACTTATTCTTCAAATCTTGAAAACTTCTTTCACACATTTCATCCCATTAAAACTTAGCTTCTTTATGTGTTAATTTTGTTAAAGGTGCAGAAATAGAAGAAAACCCCTCAACGAACTTTTTATAATAACCTGCTAGGCCTAGGAAACTACGAACCTCCGTAGGCATCATGGGTCTTGGCCAATTCTTCACTGCCTCTATCTTTTGAGAATCAACTCTTATTCCTTCATCGGATAGAATATGGCCCAAGAATGCGACCGATTTGAAGCAAAACTCATATTTGGAGAAATTTGCATACAACTTACGATCGCGAAGGATTTGTAACACCTGTCGCAAATGATTAGCATGGTCTTCTTCTGATCTTGAATACACCAGAATATCATCTATAAAGTATTCCCTCTTCTGT
>NW_025836179.1:0-1809 GCF_002878395.1 Capsicum annuum
TTTTCATTTTGGATTTAGTTTAGTTTTGGTAACTTGTAAAGTGAATTAGTGAATTGAAAGTGTTTTAGTTATTTGAAATGTGTACTTTTCATTTTAAATTTAGTTTTGTCTGGTAACTTGTAAAATGAAATAGCAACTTGAAAGTTATTATGTGTAGGTAGATGGAATGTGAATTTTCATTTTGAATTTAGTTAATTTTGGTAAGTCGTAAAGTGAATTCGTGACTTGAAAGTGATTAAGTGTAGGTACTTGAAATGTGAAATTTTCATTTTGAATGTACTTTAGTTTGTAACTTTTAAGTGAATTAGTGACTTGAAAGTGATGAATTGTAGGTACTTTAAATTTGAAGTTTGCTTTTTGAATTTAGTTTAGTTTAGTAACTTGTAAAGGGAATTAGTGACTTGAAAGTGTTTAAGAGTAGGTACTTGTAATGTGAACTTTTCATTTTAAATTTAGTTTAGTTTGATAATTTGTAAGGTAAAATAGTGACTTGAAAGTGTTTAAGTGTAGGTACTTCAAATGTGAACTTTTTTATTTTGTATTTAGTTTAGTTTGGTAACTTGAAAAGTGAATTAGTGACCTGAAAGTGTTTAAGTGTGGGTACTGGAAAAATTTGAGGTTTTCATCTTGAATGTAGTTTTGTTTGTAATATGTAAGTGAATTAGTGACTTGAAAGTTATGACTTGTAGATACTTTAAATTTGAACTTTGCATTTTGAAATTAGTTTAGTTTAGTAACTTGTAAAGGGTATTAGTGACTTGAAAGTTTTTTAGTGTAGGTTCTTGTATTGTGAACTATTCATTTTGAATTTAGTTTTGTTTGGTATGTTGTAATGTGTCTTAGTGACTTGAAAGTGATTAAGTGTAGGTACTTGAAATGTGAACATTCATTTTGAATTTAGTTTAGTTTGATAATTTGTAAGGTGAATTAGTGACTTGAAAGTGATTAAGAGTAGGTACTTGAAATGTGAACTTTTCATTTCAAATGTAGTTTGGTTTGGTAACTTATAAGGTGAATTAGTGACATGAAAGTGATTTAGTGTAGGAAATTGAAATGTTGACTTTTCATTTTAAATTTAGTTTTGTTTGGTAACTTGTAAGGATAATTAGTGAGTTGAAAGTTTTTAAGTGTAGGTATTTGAAATATGAACTTTTCATTTTGAATTTAGTTTTGTTTGGTAACTTATAAAGTGAATTAGTGGCAAGAAAGTGATTAAGTGTAGGCACTCGAATTGTGGACTTTTCATGTTGAATTTAGTTTAGTTCGGTAACTTGTAAAATGAATTAGTGACTTGAAAGTGTTTAAGAGTAAGTACTTGATATGTGAACTTTACATTTTTAATAGTTTAAGAGTAAGTACTTGATATGTGAACTTTACATTTTTAATATAGTTTAGTTTGGTAACTTGTAAGTTTAATTAGTGACTTGAAAGTGTTTAAGTATAGGTACTTGAAATGTGAACTTTTCATTTTAAATTTAGTATAGTTATGTAAATTGAAAAGATTATTAGTGGCTTCAAAGTATCTAAGTGAACGTACTTGAAATGTGAACTTTTCCTTCTCTATTTGGTTTAGTTTTGGTAACTTGTAAAGTGAATTAGTGACTTGAAAATGTTTAATTTTAAGTATTTGAAATGTAAACTTTTAATTTATAATTAGTTTAGTTTGGTAACTTGTAAAGTGAATTAGTAACTTTAAAGTGATTAAGTGTAGGTACTTGGAATTTGAATTTTCATTTTGAATTTAATTTTTTTTGGTAACTTGTAAAGTGAATTCGTCACTTGAAAGTGATTAATTGTAGGTACTTGAAA
>NW_025836180.1:0-1044 GCF_002878395.1 Capsicum annuum
TTATTGTAAGAAAATTCTATCAACGGTAAGTGATCATCCCAAATTCCCTAAAAGTCAAGTGCACAAGCTCTCAACATATCCTCTAAGGTCTGGATGGTCCGCTCAGCCTGACCATCGATCTGTGGATAAAAAGCAAAACTCAAAAGCACTTGGAATCTTTCCAAAATTGCAAAGTGAACTGAGTACCCCTATCCAAAATGATAGACAAGGGAACTCCATGCAGTCTGACTAGCTCTCGGATATACAATCTAGCGTAATCCTCAGCAGTATATGAAGTATGAACAGGCAAGAAATGAGCATACTTATTCAATCTATCAATCACACCCAAATAGAATCATGATGGCGTCAGGAAGGAGGTAAACCAATCACGAAGTCCATATTTATCTCTTCCCACTTCCAGGTGGGAATACTAAACTCTTATATCATACCATAAGGTCTTTGGTGTTCAACCTTAACCTGTTGGCATGTTGCACACTTACCTACAAATGCTGCTATATCTTTCTTGATGCCACTCCACCAATAGATTTCCTGCAAGTCTCGGTACATCTTGGTGGCACCAGGATGAATAGAATATCGCGCCCCATGCTCTACAGCCATAAGCCTCTATCTCAGATCATCAAAATTCGAGACACACAATCTACCCTGCAATCTTAACACACCATCTCCCCCTTGGGAGAAAACCTCTACTTTTTGGTCCTTGACTGACTCCTTCAGTCTGACCAAACTAGCATCTAAGTATTGCTTTTCCTTTACTTCCGAAACCAAGGAGGATTTGGAAATACTCTGAACCCCTATACTACCTTCAGTAGAGTCAAATAACTTAAGCCCAAATCTAGTCAAATGATGTACATCACGAGCCAACTCTTTCTTACCTTCTACCACATGCGAAACACTATCCATGGACACTCTACTTAGGGTAGCATCCACAACATTGTCCTTGCTCGGATGGTACAACACACTCATATCATAGTCCTTTAATAATTCTGACCATCGTCTATGCCTAAAATTTAATTCTCTCTGGGTAAACACATACTGCAGACTCTT
>NW_025836181.1:0-1564 GCF_002878395.1 Capsicum annuum
ACATCACATTATGGCAGGGTAACGTTTCACAGTTTAATGAATCTTCCACTTATTTGATGGGCTGGTTAAGGGATTATTTATGGTTAAACTCTTCACAACTTATCAATGGATATAACCCTTTTGGTATGAATAGTTTATCGGTTTGGGCATGGATGTTCTTATTTGGACATCTTGTTTGGGCTACTGGATTTATGTTCTTAATTTCTTAGTGTGGATATTGGCAAGAATTGATTGAAACTTTAGCATGGGCTCATGAACGCACACCTTTGGCCAATTTGATTCGCTGGAGAGATAAACCAGTGGCCCTTTCCATTGTACAAGAAAGATTGGTTGGATTAGCTCACTTTTCTGTAGGTTATATATTCACTTATGCAGCTTTCTTGATTGCCTCTAAGTCGGGCAAATTTGGTTAATTAATATGTGTATCCGCGATAATCTCATTTCTTTCAACGGAGAGGGGGTCCACCTTCTTCTATTTCTACATCTAGGATTCGACTTTTATCATGGATACTAATAGGAATTCAATCATTATGGCAAAGAAAAGTTTGATTCAGAGGGAGAAGAAGAGGCAAAAATTGGAACAGAAATTCATTCGATTCGTCGATCCTCAAAAAAGAAATAAGAAAGGTTCCGTCGTTGAGTGACAAATGGGAAATTTATGGAAAGTTACAATCCCTACCACGGAATAGTGCACCTACACGCCTTCATCGACGTTGTTTTTTGACCGAAAGGCCGAGAGCTAACTATCGAGATTTTGGACTATCTGGACACATACTTCGTGAAATGGTTCATGCATGTTTGTTGCCAGGAGCAACAAGATCAAGTTGGAAAGGATTAATGCTTCATTTCTATTTCTATGGTCTATGATCATAGAAGCCCCTTTACCATTCTGTATAAATGTCTATTCTATTTGTACAGATAGGGTGGAGGGGCGCATTTTATCCTTGTTTATCTATTAGTTTTCAGTTCTTATCTTCGGCGTGAGGTAGAGCAGTTTGGTAGCTCGCAAGGCTCATAACCTTAAGGTCATGGATTCAAATCCTGTCTCCGCAACATCTTGTTTTTCCAAACTATTTTAGGGTTGACTCTGGTAACTAGTAATTAATTCCCGCTTTTTGCTTTTTGGGGGTGGAAGGCAAAAGAAAACGTAGGGGAGGGATAGAATCACTACACTATCACGGCCAACTATACCGAATCCTTAATTTAAGGATATATTTAATGCTATTTATGAAATTAAATAATAAATATTAAAAAAATTACTTTATCTTGGATCTTGGGCGGATAGCGGGAATCGAACCCGCATCTTCTCCTTGGCAAAGAGAAATTTTACCATTCGACCATATCCATATTTTTTTGTTCTTGATACACAATATGTACCCACATATATGATATATAACCGGATCTTATTTGTACAGTGCCGGGACACATATTCTCTTCAGAACGATTCCAATTATTTTTTTAATTGTATTCTTTTTATTCAAGAAGTTTGACCCCCCTCTAATTTTTGTGTTTTCTTCATTTGATTTGCATTTTCTTTGGGGACTTAGATTCAAATTTAATGTGT
>NW_025836182.1:0-1576 GCF_002878395.1 Capsicum annuum
TTTATGGTCCTAATAGATGCTTTTTCTAGATGGTCTCATGTGTGCCTTTTGTCATCTCGCAACTTGGCATTTGTAAAATTTTTGAAACAAATAATATGATTACGAGCATAATTTCCTGATAATCAAATCAAGTCTATTCGCCTTGATAATGCTACAGAATTTTTATTCCAAGCATTTAATGACTATTGCCTATCGATTATGATAAGAATGGAACATCTTGTACCCCATGTTCACACTCAAAATGGCTTTGTTGAGTCATTAATTAAACATCTGCAGTTGATAGCAAGACCATTACTGATGAAAACTAAGTTGCCCACTTCTGTTTGGGGTCATACAATTTTTCATGTTGCAATACTTGTTCATCTTAGACCGATAAATTATCATAAATTTTCTCCGTTGTAATTGGTTTTGGGATAAGAGCCTAATATATCTCACTTGAGAACTTTTGGGTGCGGTGTATATGTGCCTATAGCACCACTAAACTGCACCAAGATGGGCCCCCAAAAAAGGTTAGGAATTTATGCTTGGTTTGAATCACCCTCTATTATTCGCTATCTTGAACCATTAACAGGAGATATGTTCACTGCTCGATTTATAGATTGTCGGTTTAATGAGATACTTTTCCCAAAATTAGGAGGAGAAAATAGTGATATCAAAAGAGAAATTTTATGAAAAAATCCATCACTATCTCATCTTGATCCACGTGCTTTTATTTGTGAGCAAGAAGTACAAAAGATTATTCATCTGCAGAAAATTACAAATCAAATACCGGACACATTTAATGATCTGAAAAGGATCACCAAATCACATATTCCTGCAGAGAATGTCCCTTTTCGAATTGATGTCCCTAAAGGATCATCCACTAGTGTCATAGCTAATGAATCTAAAGCACGCTTGAAGCGTGGCAGACCATTAGGTTCTAAGGATCAAAATCCTAGAAAAAGAAAAATAAATGGTCAAGATGACACTACGAAAGATCCACATATGAAAGTTCAAGATTTGAGCAATGTTGATATCTCTGAAGGAATCAATAAGCTTGAGACTCAAGAAAATAAGGAACTATCTATAAATTCAAGTGATGTTGAAACTAATTTGAATCGATCTGAAATAGTAGTGGATTATGTCTTTGCATATAATGTTGCAATGAAAATCATGCAAGACAGTGAGGATCTTGAACCTCGATCTGTCACACAATGTTGACAAAGAAATGATTGGCCAAAATGGCAAGAAGCAATTCAATCTGAAATTGAATTCACTTGCCAAACGTGAAGTTTTTGGACCTATAACTCAAACACCTAATGGTGTTAAGCCTGTTGTCTATAAATGGGTCTTTGTGCCCAAAAGAAATTAGAAAAATAAAATACAAAGGCATAAAACACGCCTTATTGCACAAGGATTTTCACAACGGCCTGGTGTCGATTATGATGAGACATATTCACCAGTTATGGACGCAATAACATTGCGTTATCTTATTAGTTTCACTATCCATGAGAGACTTGAATTGCATTTGATGGATGTGGTAACAGCCTATCTATATGGATCACTTGATAATGAGATATACATGAAGATTCCCGAA
>NW_025836184.1:0-1438 GCF_002878395.1 Capsicum annuum
AGAACTAATTATTTTAATAATTAGTTCTTTCCAGCAATCGTTTATTTTTTACACTGAGTTGCACAACAGATTATATATCTGTTGCATCAGATAAATCATCTATTACAATAGATATATCATCCGTTGCAACAAATAGTTCAATTGTTGCATCAGATAATATCTATCTGTTGCAACATATAATATATATATCTTTTAAAAAAAAAAATTATCTTCATGACATCCAAATTTTTTGAATTTTTAATTATATAAATTAATAAAGAATATTTAAAAACAAGAATATTTCTGGTGAGTTTTTTACAATTTAAATTGTGTTTATAATTTATTTCCTTATTCTTTTCTGTGAAAAGAAATGACTTAATTAAATCAAGCTGGTGGTGACTTGATGTTTCTGTTTCTTTAATAACCAGTTTTATTAATTGAGTTATGGCAACAGATTGCATATCTATTGTATCAGATAACCCATCTGTTGCTATAATCGACCATCTGTTTAAGGAGCTTTTTTGATTTCTTCTAACTGATTCATAAGTCGCAACAGATGAGGAATTTGATGCATCAGAAGAGTTTTTTATTTTTGTTTGTTTGTTGAATATGTTTAGACAAAAGTCACAGTCACGACTATTCATTAACTTTTTTCTTAAAAATCATATCATCATATATATATATATATATCTTAATTAAATTAATCCAATGTTGTGACTTTTTTTAAATTAAATAATCTTTCTTTTACGATTATAATATTATTTAGTTCCTTATTATTTATTAACGAACCATTTTTAGGAGAATTTCTCACCATGACCGCATCCCTAACTCCAACCGCCGACATGTTTTGAATAGGAAATAAATAGAATGTTAATTAATTATTGAATAAGAATTAAAAATTTAAAATCGACCAAACCAAACCAAACATATACATGGATTTTTTTGAATCCCTTATAGGTAGATCGGATATAAAAAAGGGAAATACATACGCTAAAATAAAGAAAAAATATAATCTAATTATTATTATTATTATTATTACTATTATTATTGTCAACTTGATAATTTTCATCCGGCAGCAGCAGGGCCCTCCTCAGCCTTACTAGAAAGTCTGCCAAATCCCTCTGGAGTTCATTAAACTGCCTTTGAAATTCTTGCAAGGACTCGATATTAACCTTCTTGTACGAATCTGAATTTGACATATTAGTATTGTAAGTATAGTAGAATGAACGAGAGTGAGGAGGCCGGAGGGACCTATTATAAAATAATTGAGAATTGGAAGGGACTGGACTTAGTCAAACAAAAAGCCACGAGTGTTCATATCTCTTAAAAGAAAAAACTACACAAATCCCATATTTAAGACACCATATTACACAATATCCCTTAATTTTTTAAAAAATTACATAAAATCCCCATTTCATATTTACTAGTGATACATATGCTATATGTATCACTACTTAAC
>NW_025836185.1:0-2824 GCF_002878395.1 Capsicum annuum
CCCCCCCCCCCCCCCCCACAAAAAACTTCTTAAAAAAATGAAAAAAATAATTAATTTTTTTCAAAAAAAATATAAAATTTTTTTGCTCTCCCCAAACCCTAACCCCAACCACCGCACCCCAGTCCATCCTATCCTTAATTTTCTTTTTTCTAAAAGAAAATTAAATTTTTGTAGTGCAATTACAAATTTTAAGCATAGGTGGGTGATCTCTTTATTTAAATGGATATTTATATTTTACCCATTTTATCCATATTTGTATGAACTTTTAAAATGAGTTGAATTACATATTTATTCATTTAAAATATGAGTGATCCAATGCCATAAATATAGATCAAATGAACTCCTTTTATTAATATAGGTTGAAATTTCAACTCTTTCGAATAAGAGAGGTGGTTTGCTGCTTTTGTATCCATTATATTAATTTTAAATAAAGACAAGAGTCAGGGGGTTCGGGCCATAGGTGACAAAAGAGTCTTAAAATGAGGTGTAGGTAACACAAGTCTTAATAATTGAGTAGATGTGACAATTACTTCATTATGGTTTAAGAAAGTTTGAAAAATTTTAAAATAATCCACAAGTTTTTAAATTTACACTTTGATTCAAATGTTAGTTAATATATAATTGGGAAAGAAGGGAAAAAATGCATCTTTTTCTGTCTCTCCTCATCCGTTGTTATTTTCTCTCTCTTCGCGATATTTGTTGTTCATTGTTGTTGCTGCTTTATTCATCATCTTCTGATTCATTATCATCATCTTATACTTCATTATCAACTTCATATTCTTCTTGTTGACCATTGTTGTTGTTGTTGTTATTACCCCAACTGCTGCTCTTTGACTAAATTTTTATGTCAAATTTTGTTTCGTAAATTACTTTTAACTTTGGAATTTACTTGAGAGGAGACTTTGGTAAGTCAGATTATGCTTTTTAGTTGAATCTGGGTAACTGCTAGTGCAACAATAGTTTGCACGCGAACATGAATGCAATACAAGAGCAATCTGTTTAAACAGACCCATTATCTGCGGCACCAGATAAATATTCTGTTATAACAGTAGACTCATGTTGGATTCATGTTTAAGGGTTCTAGGTGCCCGTAATATGATTATGAATCGAATAGATGGGTATTCTGTTGCACCAAATTAGTAATCTGTTTTAACAGATAAATAATCTATTTCATCAGATTACTAATATGTTTCGAACAACAAAATACAGCTCCTGTCACACAAACCCTAACAGATAACTCATATGTTCTTGCTATTGATACTGGAATCAAATTATTCCTTAATTGTAGACATGTCATTCGTTAAGAAATAGAAATAGACAGCACGAAAATTAAATAAGAAATAAAAAGTCAAGTGCATCAAACATAAATTTTTATAAAACAAACGAAAAAAAATACATAGATAACAGAAAAAAGCTTAATTATTATTATCATCATTATTAACATCATTATTATTTGTATGGCCAGTCGACCAATCTTCAAAGGACAATAGCAGCGCCCTCCGCAGCCTGCAGATCTCCCACAACATCCTTAATTTGACGGCGGCCAACTCCCAATGCAGATCATGAACCTCCTTCTGCAGTTCCCTCATGACATCTCGTAAAATAGCGACATCCCACACAGGATCAGTCATATCTAAAAAATGCATAAGTTGACAAAACACATACGTAAACACAAAAGTAAAGAAAAGAAAGAATTCGAATGTAATGTAATGTAATACAATGTATATTTATACAAAAATTAAGAAAAAAACTTACCAAAAACAGGAAAAAGCTATCAAGTCCTTGAAGAGAAAGTAGTTGAAGGTGTAACAAGAGCAAGGATTAAATAGAGTGTAGTAGAACGAACGATTGAGTAACGAGGGACCTATTTATAGAGGATTGAACTTGAATGAGTTAGGCCAAAAATTGTAACTGTTCACCTCCATTTATTAATGACATTCTTGATTACTGTAAAAAGTTATGACTTAATTATATTAATCAATATTATGATAAATCATGACTTTTCAGCTTTATTATTAATAATAATTAGTTCTTTCCAGGAACCATTTTTTTTTACACTATTTTGGACAACAGATAATATATCTGTTGCATCAGATAAATCATCTGTTACAACAGATATATCATGATTTGCAACAAATAGATAACTTGTTGCATCAGATAATATATCTGTTGCAATATATAATATATATATATTTTAAAAAATATATATATTATCTTCATGACACCCAAATTTTCTGACTTTTTAATTATATAAATTAATAAAACAGATTTAAAGGCACAACTGTTCACCTCCATTTATTAATGACATTCTTGATTACTGTAAAAAGTTATGACTTAATTAAATTAATCAATATTGCGATAGATCATGACTTTTCAGCTTTATTATTATTAATAATTAGTTTTTCTAGGAACTATTTTTTTTACACCGACTTGGACAATAGATAATATAACTAGTGCATCAGATAAATCATCTGTTACAACAGATATATCATGATTTGCAACAAATATATAACCTGTTGCATCAGATAATATATCTATTGCAACATATAATATATATATTTTTAAAAAAATATATTATCTTCATGACATCCAAATTTTTTGTCTTTTTAATTATATAAATTAATAAAGCAGATTTAAAGATACAACTGTTCACCTCCATTTATTAATGATATTCTTGATTACTGTAAAAAGTTATGACTTAATTAAATTAATCAATACTATGATAGGTCATGACTTTTCAGCTTGAAACTTAGCTTTATAATTATTAAAATAATTAGTTCTTTCTAGCAACCATTTATTTTTTACACTGAGTTGCACAACAGAT
>NW_025836186.1:0-4568 GCF_002878395.1 Capsicum annuum
AACTTTAAAATACAAATACAAATACAGTTGTATCAATAAATATAAAAATATAAATGGCGGTGTGACTACAAATACAATAAACAATTGTGGTATTTACATTATCATCCATGACTTGTGCTCGATTAGTCATATTTTTTAAAAATATAAAAAAATATAAAATAGAACAAAAAAATAATAAAGAAAATAAGAATAAAAAATAAAATAAAATAAATCAAAGAAGAAAAGAAAAGAAGAAAAAGAAACAAGAGTTAGAGATTAAAGAGAGGAAAAAACAAAAAAACAAAAGAAAAGAAATGAAAAAATAAAAGTAGGCAAAATAGAAAAAAAAGAAGAAAAAAGGGAAAAATACAAAAAATATAAAAAAAGATAAAGGTAGTGTTAGACAAGAAAATATTCAGTTCAACGAGATAAGCGTGATTGAAATTTTTTTCATTTTAAAAATATTGAATTCCATTTTTTGCGCGACTAAATAGAGACTGTATTCATATTTTATATGAATACATACTATCTGTAAAGCTACAATGGGCATAAATCGAATACAGCGGTTATAAATGATAATTATGAAAAATATGGCTATGGAATGTGGGTTTTATAGCAAAATGCAGTTATTTTTGAAAGATTCCCAACAAAATTTACTATTCAAATACTTAATACTTAACTTCTTTTTCATGAATAGTTTTTATTTTATCATTTGATCCATCATTTCAAATTTAATTTGAAATAGATAATTTGAAGTTAAAAAAAGTATTTCAAGTGAGACGATTCTGACAAAGTTCAATTTTCTTTCAAGTGTACTTCATGCCAGAAGCATAATTTCAACTTTTCTACAACCATTATTTAATTAGAAAAGGAACATAAATATACACCTTAACTTATCATATTTATACAAATCTCCATTCTTATAAAGTAATTATGAAAATCTCAACTATTTATGTATCTTCGTTATCAGGAAACTAATTATGTTTAATAGATTACAGATTGAAAAAATATATTTGAAGCTAATTATGTATCTTTACAAAGGAAAAAATGTATATTCTTTGGATATATCAAGAGTTAATTTATGTATCTTGGCGAATCCAAAATCGATATTTTCAATAATTATATAAAATATTAATTTTTTTTATGATTAAACTCTAAATCATCGAAATTTATATTATTTGTCCTATTTAATTTAAGCACCAAATACTCTTTTTTCCAATGTTTAACTAAATATTATTGAAGCGCCCATCAATGGTCCTCCTCCTATCATCCAATATTGTAATCAAGGCCTATATCATTCTTCCTTTCCAGCGTTCATTGATTGCCTGGGTGCAAAGTTTTCATCCTTCCTTAGTACTTTTGTCGAGGTGGAAAAATTATAGCATAAAAATATAATATGTTTAACACGAAATTTGGATGGTGATTGGCCCGAATTATTTGTTCATCTCATTTTAGCTTAATTTATAAAAAAAAATGGTTTTGATATATCATAAGAAATCTTATTTTGATTTCTTCTTAACAATTCTTTTTACATAATTAATATTAATTTAAAATATTATGATAGGACTAATTTGCCCTTTCTAATGCACTCTTTCTTCAATTATTTTGTAGAAATAATTATGCAACGTTAAAGCCCTGATTAGCACGGGGAAATTGCATGTCATAAACCCAAATATGGGTGGCTTTAGATATTTGACCCAAATAAGCAATGTCTTTAAAGAATACTTTCTTACTTTTTAAGTATAATACAAATACTATTTTGCCCCTTTACATCTCAAATATATTTTTAAACTTTCCATACACATTTGCCTCTCAAATTTTATTTTTTATTATTTTCACTTTTTATTTTTTCTTTAATTTTATTATTCTATTTTTTATTATTTTTACTTTTTTATTTAATCCATCAATTTTATTATTCCATTTTTTATTATTTTCACTTTTTATTTTTTCCTTTAATTTTATTTTCACGTTTTAATTCATTTGTCTCAACCTTTATTTTTTTCTTTTTTTTCTTTTTTCTCAAGAATTATCAATTTTTTTCCTTTTTAATTCATTTGTTTTTAACCTTTATTTTTCTTTTATTTTTGATTTTTATCAGTTCTTTTTTTTCCCTCATTTTCTCAAACGTTATTTTAATTTTTTCCTCTAATTTTTTATTTTATCAATTTTTTTAATTCTTCACTTTTTTCTTAATCTTTATTGTTTACTTGCTTTTTTTTCCTCAATATTTTTTTTCATTTCTCTATTTTGTTTGATCATTTTTTTCCTTTTTCAGTTCTCTTTTTTTCCCTCATTTTTTCTCAAACTTTATTTTTATTTTTCTTCTCATTTTTATTTTTCTCAATTTTTTAATTCTTTACTTTTTTTCTTGATCTTTGTTTTTTTCTTTCCTTTTTTTCTCAATATTTTTATTATTTCTTTATTTTGTTTGTTCGCTTTTTTCTTTTCTATCAATTTCTATTATACTTTGCTAATAAATAAAAAATTAGATAATTCGCAAAGGGATTTTATTGTTTTGACATCAAAAAAAATTTAAAGGCATGAATTGTTGTTACGAAGTTATTTGAAAAATCTTGAGATAAGTCCTGTCTCTAAGGCGAGAGTTGTAGAATATCTCATAAAGAAAGATATAATGTGGTAGTGTCAACTCTTACCTGTGGGGAATAATTTATTATTTAAAAGTCCTTGAGCTAAGTCTTGCCTCTAATGGAAGAGTTGTAGAACATCCCATAAATGAAGACACAATGTGGTAGTGTCAACTCTTGCCCATGGGGTATAATTTATTATTTGAAATTACTTGAGCTAAGTCTTGCCTCTGAGATAACAGTTGTAGAACATCCCATAAATGAAGACATAATGTGTTAGTGTCAACTCTTGCCTATGGGGCATAATTTATAGTTTGAAAGTCTTTGGGCTAAGTCTTGCCTCTAAGGCAAGAGTTGTAAAACATCTCATAAATGAATACCTAACGTGGTAGAGTCAACTCTTGCCCGTGGGGAATAATTTGTAGTTTGAAAGCCTCTAATCTAAGTCTTGCCTCTAAGGCAAGAGTTGTAGAACATCTCATAAATGAAGACATAACGTGTTAGTGTCAACTCTTGCCCGTGGGGCATAATTTGTAGTTTAAAAATCTTTGAGCTAAGACTTGCCTCTAAGGTAAGAGTTGTAGAACATATCGTAAATGAAGACATAACATGGTAGTATCAACTCTTGCCCATGGGGCATAATTTGTAGTTTGAAAGTCTTTGAGCTAAGTCTTGCCTCTAAGGCAAGAGTTGTAGAACATCTTATAAATAAAGACATAACGTGGTAGTGTCAACTCTTGTCCGTGGGTCATAATTTGTTGTTTGAAAGTCCTTGAGCTAAGTCTTACCTCTAAGGCATGCAAGAGTTGTAGAACATCTCATAAATGAAAACATAACGTGGTAGAGTTAACTCTTGCCCGTGGGGCATACTTTATAGTTTGAAAGTCCTTGAGCTAATTAAGTCTTGCCTCTAAGGCAATAGTTGTAGAACATCTTATAAATGAAAACATAACGTGTTAAAGTTAACTCTTTCCCGTGGAGCATAATTTATAGTTTGAAAGTCCTTAAGCTAAGTCTTACCTCTAAGACAATAGTTGTAGAACATCTCATAAATGAAAACATAATGTAGTAGTGTCATCTCTTGCCCATGAAACGTAGCTTGTTGTTCGAAAGTCACAAGTCTTACCTTTATGATGTGATAGTGTCAACTCTTTCTCATGAGATGTACCTTAAATGGAAGAAATCAAAGAAAAGAACAAAAATTATAAAAATTGCGAAAAAAAGAAGAAAATAAAGAAAAATATTTAAAAAATAAAAATCAAAGAAAATGTAGAAGTTGAGAGAGAATAGGATAAAAATAAAAATAAAGGTAGAGATAATTTTTTTAAAAAAAATTAAAATAATTTATTTTTCTTTTATAAAAGTAGACGTTAAGAGGTGTAAAAAAAAATAAGGGTTGAGAAAAATAAAAAGAACAAAAACAAAAGAGGAAAGAAAAAATCAAAAATCAAAATAATATAAAATAAAAAACAAAAAAAAAAGTTGAGAGAAAAAAGGAAAAAAGTAAGGATTGATAAAAATTAAAAATAAAAAAAGAAAAGAAAAAAAGTAAAAATCAAAGTAAAATTAAAAAGAGGAAAAATAAAAGTTGAAAGATATAAATATGAAATTGTTATCCATTATGAGGATCATTTATGTAATTACTCCATTGATCAAAGATAATTTCGTTCAAAAAAATATTAGTTAATAGGTAAAAGCTATTTTAAGGAAGCCTTTTTATTTGGGGCTAAAATTTGAAAGGCACCCCAATTTGGGTCTATTTTTTAGATTCACCCGATTAGCACAAATCTCCATCATTTTGAAAATATTAAATCAAATAAAACTAATGACACCTCTTTCTTTTGTTCCTTTTAGTGCCTTCTTGATCTGCAACATACTCAATCTTTTACTTGTGCACTTACTCTTCTATGTCTGTTCTTCTATTATTATTTTTCTGTCTATCGAAAATAATTTCTCTATCAATGAAGTGGAGATAATGTCTGTGTACACTCTACTTTTCCAAGG
>NW_025836187.1:0-3171 GCF_002878395.1 Capsicum annuum
CCTCCAAAGTTCACCATTAATTCTGCAAATTTATTCAAGATTCCAAGTTCCTAGTTCAAGAACTCCAAGAACCATCATTCAAAAGCACGATTAACATCTCAAAAATGAGTATCGATCTAAAGTTCAGTATTCAAGGTATGTGGGGTTTTTCAACAAGAACTCTCTTTCGTTCTTGTGGCTAAAAGTAATTTTCTTTACAAAGGCATGATTTTTATTTGATTTTTACGAATTTGAGGCATGAACCCACATCTTATGATGATTATTATTAAATTTTGATGTTTATGATTTTGAAAGATGAATTTACATTTGTGGAGATATAAAGCATGAATCTTGAACGATATTTATCATGATTTTGATATTTGGGTCGTGAATCACCATTGGAAATTGTGTTTTCTTGAGAAAGTGTGTGTTATAAGCATGTTGATGTTGAATATTTGAGATATTTTGAATGATTTGACCCTTTGGTTTTAATGGAGTTGTTTTGAACTTAAGTGTAAAAGAAATCCACAATGTGGTTGATTTTGATAGATGGGAAGCATGATGGCTCCTGATGTATATTTATTTATTACTGAAATTGTTTTGTTGTGGATTGTCTTTGAAATGATTTGAGCTAAGTCTGGGAGAAATCTTTAGCGCCGAGTAGGATGTATAAAGTGACCTTACTTTCCTAGAATTACGTGCCCCAATAGGAGTGAGCCTGAGGCTGATTTATATAGTGATCACTAGTTTGTGTCGATTTGATATCGATAGTCCTACTCCGATGGCAAGGATAGGAAGGATCTCCCCAATGTGGATTGTATATTAGACTCCATGTAGCTCACATGGTTTATGTCGGTTATAGGATCTCCCAGTGTGTGTGTGTGTTTCCTTGTGTCTATGGTGAATGGTGAAGTGATTTGAAAGCAGAAATGTGAAAGTTATTCTTTCAAAAGATTTAAATGATAGTTACATTATGAGAATTGATATTCTTGATGAACTGAAAGTGATTGACATATTATATGATGACGCACATGTGTTATTGTACTTATTTCATCCTCTCATGTGTTCTGAGGACGTGATGTCTGATGTTGGTTTCACGGAATTATTTACCTTTGATAACTGAGTATGAGTCAGTTGGGGCATGTCTCAATGGCTCGCTGGTTTTATTGATTTACTTAGAGGCTTGTCAGACTAGTATAGATGTTGGGAGTTGACTAATAAGTCGTATTTTGTTATCTTTCTGAAATTCTTTTATTCTTGGATGATGATTACTCTGTTGATATTTAAGGGTTATTAATGGAAACCCCGTTGATTTGTGTTGAACTGAATAAAAGTGGCTCAAAGGGTTCTACTCGTAGCCTCAAGCACCATGTGACGCTCTGGAACCCTTTTTCTGGGGTGTTACAGTATCACCCACCAAATGAAAACTGAAATCCCTGGACAAGAAAGTATGTCTCCGAGGGATATAAGATGATGAATTTTACCATGATTTGATTATCAAACCTATGTAGGAAGATTGCTTCGTGCATTTGTAAAAGTGAGGCATTGCAGGCCTTGATATTTATGCTCTGAAGTCCTTGCTTTGAAGGCAATATGTTTCCTATTTCATCAAAGAAAACTTGTGAGTTAAAAAAAACATGGTGGATGGCTTGTGGCTTTAGCTTTCGCGGCAATCGCTCTTGCTCCAGTCACATTTAACCTTGCTTCTAACCACTAACATATGTCATTGAATTGTTGCATCAGTTATCCAAACTTATATTAGGAAGAGTGACTCTGCCACAAACACAGTATCTCTGCTTTTCTATGTTTCTCAGTTAAACCCTTTGAACTATGGTATTTCTATGGGTTCCCAGACTTATCTGTTGACAAAACTTTCTGCATGCCCTTTTATTTCTCACAATCATGCCTCTTTCATGTGCTAGGTTTTGTCTTTCTTTGTGCAACTAAAGTAGCTGATAGCCAGTTTTGAAATCTTTTCTAACTTGTTTTGACACGGACTTGACTCAAAAACAAGAAACGAAAAAAAAGAACGACCTTTTTTTTCTGGATAACTGACTCAAGAAAGATAAAATAAAAATAAAGAGAAGTCGAGTCATTCCCTTTGATTCCTTTAAGATGTACCTTTTAGTTGAGTCATCCCCTTTGACCCTAAGAAGACTTACCTTTTAGTCAAGTCATCCCCCTTGACTCCTATAAGACGTACCTTTTAGTCGAGTCATCCCCCTTGATTTCTATAAGACATATCTTTTAGTCGAGTCATTCCCTTTGATTCCTATAAGACGTACCTTTTAATTGTGTCATTCCTTTTGACCCCTAAAAGACGTACCTTTTAGTCGAATCATCTCCTTTGATTCCTATAACGCGTACCTTTTAGTCAAGTCATTCCCTTTGATTCCTATAAGACGTACCTTTTAGTCAAGACATTTCCTTTGACCCCTAGAATACGTACCTTTTAGTCGAATCATCCCCTTGATTCCTATAAGACGTACCTTTTAGTCGAGTCATCTCCCTTGATTCCTAAAAGACATACCTTTTAGTCGAGTCATTCCCTTTGACCCCTAGAAGACGTACATTTTAGTCGAGTCATTCCCTTTGATTCCTATAAGACGTACCTTTTAGTTGAGTCATTCCCTTTGACCCCTAGAAGACATACCTTTTAGTTGAATTATTCGCTTGATTCCTATAATACGTACCTATTAGTCGAGTCATTCCCTTTGATTCCTATAAGACGTACCTTTTAGTCGAGTCATTTCCCTGGATTCCTATAAGACGTCTCTTTTAGTCGAGTCATCCCCCTTGATTCCTATAAGACGTACCTTTTAGTTGAGTCATTCCCCTTGATTCCTATAAGACTTACCTTTTAGTTGAGTCATTCCCCTTGATTCCTATAAGACGTACTTTTTAGTCGAGTCATTCCCTTTGATTCCTATAAGACGTACCTTTTAGACGAGTTATTTCCTTTTCCCCCTAGAAGATGTACCTTTTAGTCGAGACATTCCCTTTAATTCCTATAAGACGTACCTTTTAGTCAAGTCATTCCCTTTGACCCCTAGAAGACATACGTTTTAGTTGAGTCATTCCCTTTTATTTCTATAAGACGTACCTTTTAGTCGAGTCATTCCCTTTGATTCCTATAAGATGTACCTTTTAGTCGAGTCATTCCCTTTGATTCCTATAAGACGTACCTTTTAG
>NW_025836188.1:0-1260 GCF_002878395.1 Capsicum annuum
TGTTAGATTGTGCATCCGTCGCTAGTTCCGACCAATCGAGAGTTAAAGATGCCATTTTTTCTTACTTTACGGTTTGTGCAAACTTTATCGGACCCTAATGTCCTAGACAGAATAAAAATGGAATTGTTTGAAGCAACAACCATTACAAGAAAAATAATTTTAGAGGGTGGGCTTGTTGTTGTTGATGGTCTTAGTGGTGATGGAGCTGTTGGTGGTGGTAATGGTGATGCTATTGGTGCTAATGATGCTCTTCTTACAGTATTTAAAGCAAACTATTATGATTATGATCATACTGGTTATACAGATTTTGCCTCTCCCAGCGAATGTTCTGTATGCAAATGTCAAGATTGCAGGGCAAAACATGATGTAGTGATTGATGTTATTAATGCATTAACTGCTTCTGTAAAGGAATTGACATCTAAGAGGGGTCTCATTCCATTAAAGAGAATTTTATTTCCATCCGATCCATTAGAGATTAGGGCTAAGAAAAGAAGGAAAGTGATTTCCAAGGCATTATCAAGCATTCAAAAAAGCGAAATTGCAACTCTTTTGTCTGTGTGTTGCACTGAGCAATGTACAATGTCCAAAGGAGAGCAACACGAGCTGAAAAAGATGAATATATATGTCTTCCAACTAACAAACAAACAAACACATATCTATTTTAACAAATGACACATCTGCTAAAAATTATCAGACAGATATATACATTTATTGCAACAGTTGACTAACTTGTTACACCAGATAAAGTATCTATTGCGACTTACGTCTCATCTATTTTAGCAAATCAAATAGCTCTTCATACCATTTTTATTTATACCAACAGACGACCTATCTGCTGCAACAGATGATTCATATGTTGCAACGGATGGTTCATCCATTGGAAATTATTATATAGGTTTTCCTCATGTAGAAATTTGTCCCAATAGTTGATTCATTGTTATAACAGAAATATAATCTGTTTGGGACAATTTAAAACAAGAGGAGAACCTGTTTGATTTGCTAGAATAGATGAATTATCATTTTCCATTTTATTGTATCTCCGTGATTAGCATTGACCAATTCTGGCTTTCCAGGTGGATGTAGAAGCTACTGCTGAACAACACTGACAATATGATACTCTTTTTATAGAAATACGTAGAACAGAAAGCGCAAAAATAGTACATAAGCGGCAATAAAGATCCACGATGAACAACGCCAAATTTTATAACATCGAATGAAGAACAACTTGTCCATATTGAGTAGATCTTTATAACTTAAGCC
>NW_025836189.1:0-1422 GCF_002878395.1 Capsicum annuum
AGAAAAGCTAAAGACTAATGAAGTTAAATTGAAGTCTATAGCTACAAATCAGCTAACTCAGCAGTGTGCAGAGCTATGTCGATTGGAAGAAATTAAAGTTCCAGAGCTAGAAGAAGATGATGGGACACTCCATAAAACCCATAACGCTTATCAATCTACTTCTGCAGGTACAAGCAGAGGAGTTAGTAAACAAAGATATCATAACATGAATATGAATAAGATATTTGAGAAACCATTTATACCAAAAACACAAAAAGACCCCTTGTTCATAGCCCCACAAATTATCACATACCGGGATAGTCTGAACCAAGATAAAAAAGTTTACAACTATACAGCCCAAAAATACATAGAAAATATCTACAGAGTACAAACTTTCCTAAACCTTAACCCCAGAGATACAAATGTCAAAGAACCAAACACAAACTATATAACCCAAAAATTACAAGGTTACAACAAGCTAATTGCACTACTTAAAACCAACCCAAGCTTAATAAAAACCTGTTTTGACTATGGATTATTAAATACCATATATACCCAAGACAAAGAAGAACTAACAGCTATGGAAGAATTACATAAAATATTCACCACCTATAAAAGAATAACCAAAGGAAATCTATTTTATATAAAGTGTTATACTGCACCAGTAGAGATATTATACGACGAAATAAAACCAGCTATACAAGTCATAAAAATAGGATAACCCAGAGATATGATTATACCGGAAGATATTATGCAGTAGCCAGAGATACCCAGAATTGAGATACCCGATTTCTATGCAAATAAACAACTCATTGGACTAGCTACAATTATTCAAGAATTAGCAACTAATTATACCAATGGAATCCAATATGGAGCTATTATTCAAGAGACCATCAGATGATTTATTCAAATTCAAAAGAACTACGACAAGCAGATATGGAAGATGTTAGGCAATGGATAATGACATTACTTAACCCAGAAAAACAATCTACTGCAAGAGCAATTAAGAGAGAATTTATTTCAGACGATTATTGACAAGATATTGCAAGATAATTGGACACAAATATCTAGACCATCAATGTACGAGATGTAATGGAGAAGATAATGTTATCCTAGAAGTCCGCCTAGAATAAAAGAATCAAGAAGATAATCATGCCAGCTGGAAAGAAGATAAAAAATCAACAGATACGAACAAAAGATAAAAAAGAAGACGGAGCAAAAATAGACAAAGCATTAAAGGAAGAAAGCGACATATGGAGAAAAGAAAAAGCTAACTTTGAAATATACGTGAATCATGTAAATAGCTTTAGCCTTTTTGACTTTTTCTTGTTTCATTTATTAGCTTTCACCGTTATTGTCTTTTTAGGACAAATGTATAGAGTAAACGTGTAAAGACATATTAAGAAGTTTATTAGCAAAGTGGAAACGGAGAAAAATCCCTAA
>NW_025836190.1:0-1071 GCF_002878395.1 Capsicum annuum
GTTGTAAAGATAGGAATGACACGAGATATGATTATACCACAAGATATTATTCCACAACCAAAAATACCTAGAATTGAGATACCAAAATTTTATGCGAATAAGAGGATTATCGGACTATCTACAATTTTACAAGAGCTAGCAAACATATACAGCAACCAAAATCCCATATGGAGTTATTATTTAAGAAATCATGTACTAATATATTCAAATTCAAAGGAATTTCGAGAAATAGATATGGAAACTATTAGGCAATGGATTCTGACGTTACTCAAACCAAAGACAGAACCTATTGCCAGAGCTATCAGAGAAAAATTTACTTCAGAAGAATTATTAAGCAGATATTGCAAGACAATTGGACATAAATATCAAGATCATAAATGTTCAAAATGTAATGAAGGAGATAATGATATCCCAGAAGTTCAATTGGAATAGAAGAAAAATCAACCAAGTAGATAAGAACGCCAGCTGGAAGATACAAGATAAGAAGCAATAATGGAGATATGGAAAGACAACAGATACGACAACGAGAAGATATCAACGGAGTAAATATAGAAGACAAGCTATTAAATTGTGAAAGCAACATGTAAACTTTCACAATTTATTTTACGTAAAGTATTGAAACTTTTTGTATAGGCTAAACTTTTAGGTTTTAGACTTTTTAGACATTTTAGGCTTTCTGACTATTATTAGTCTAGGTATTAATAATTTTTGTCTTATTAGGAGACTTTTTGTAAAGAAGAGTAATTTTAAAAAAAGGTGAATACTCTTGTAAAGATTCATTCAGTCTATAAATAAGATGAACCGAAGGCATTGCAAAGCAAGCCTTCATGTGTTGAAGCACAAATTCTCTCTCCTGTCCACAACAAATATTTATCTTAGTTATTAAAAAATAGATTTATTTCAATGAAAAAAGCTATGGAGGAACAAACCTCAGAAATATCAAACCTACCCGAACAGGTATATTTATTTATGATTATGAATAGCTAAATTCATAATTTCCAACAATCATGGTATGATAAAATAAATTCATGTTAGTTACTTTATAGTAGAATTATTCTTCGAATAATTCTA
>NW_025836191.1:0-1161 GCF_002878395.1 Capsicum annuum
TCATGATTTTTATATATTTTTTCATCTATTATAAATTCTTCTTTGTTCATTTTATTGTGAATAGTTCATGTTGATATATATATTTTAAACTGTCCATTTGTGATTCTAATTTTGATATTTCATCTTTTTGTGTATTTATTGAATTTTCACTAACTCCAGCAAATATATTATAATGTAATCTTTCTATTCTTATTTTTAATTCTTTACGTTTTTCAAAAATAATTTATTTAATTCTTTGTATTTCTGCACTTTATTCATTTAAACCATGTTTATAATATCTTAGTGGATATCTAAATCTAATTTTATCATAATTAGGTGGTATGTGTCTCATTCTTCTAGATTTTAAATGGATTATTAATTTCGCTTCAATACTAGATATTAAGGTAATTAGGTAGGCTAATATTTGTGGGTTTTCTTTTATTTTTTTTAGACTTATATATTCTGAATAATTACTAATTAAAGATTCTTTAATTTTTCTAAAAGCTTCTCTATTTTTAAATGGTCTTCTCATAATTAATTCAATAAACATAGATAAATTCTAACATATCTAACATTTAAATGGTCTTCTCATAATTAATTCAATAAACATAGATAAATTCTAACATATCTAACGTATATCTCACTGTTGTACTTTTTAAATAACTAGGCTCTGATACCTCATTGGTTTCACCTTTAGGATGGCATAGTTCTTAGGAATTTTTCTCCGTTTCCACTTTGCTAATAAACTTCTTAACATATTATTCTAGAATAAAAATCAAGAAGACAAAATGCCAGCTGGAAAGATAAGATAAGAAGTAATAATGGAGATATAGCAGATACAACAACATCAACGGAGACAAGATATTGAATTCATTGTATAGATTTTTAGTCTTTACGAATTGTAATTATTGCCTATGTAGACTTTTCTAGACTTGTAGAAATTTTTAAGGCTATAAAGACTTTAGACTTTTTAGGGTACTAGCCTAGGTACTAGCCTTTTTGACCTTATAGGTTAGCATTTAAAAAACGTGTAAAGATACTTGTAAAGTTTTTTCGTTCTATAAATAAAGGAAACTGAAGGCATTGCAAGGCAAGCCTTCATGTGTTGAAGCAATACTCTCTCCAATTCAAATATTTTTGCTCAGTTAATTAAAAAACAGACATATTTCAATGGAAAAAGCT
>NW_025836192.1:0-2002 GCF_002878395.1 Capsicum annuum
AAGGACTTTCAAAGAAGCACAAGCAATCATTGTACTTGGTTTGGCTTTTACATAATGTTCTTTGGGCGAGAGACTTTAATAACAACATAAGTCTTGGTTTAATAAATCTCTCCGAGGATCTTGAGGCATTTAACAGCTATCCTTGGGGTTATGAAAGCTTCAAAATGACTGTCGAATATTTGTTGACTCTGTTAACCCCAAAAACAGTCAACTTATATGGCTTTCCATAGGCCTTCATGGTAAATATTTCTTTTATCATGATATGATTCATTATTTTTTATTAAATAATGCTTTTGATTTATTGGCGTTATGTTATAGGCTTGGGCATTTGAAGTCATCCTTATTTGAGACAACAAGTGCACTACCAGGAAGAAGCTGTCCAAAAATTCTGAGATGGTTGTCGGCCAAAACCGATAAAAATGTAAAATTTCTTAATCTTTTCAATCCCCCCAAGAAAGCAGTAAGTCCAATTCTAATCAAGTTTTTGTTTTAATTAGTGATTAAATGATTTCATCATCATTCTTAATATATGTACCAATTTATTTTAGATTGTCCATCCGTGGCTTGTTCCGACCAACCGAGAGTTGAGATGCCATTTTTTCGTACTTTACGATCTGTGCAAACTTTATTGGACCCTAAGGTCGTAGATGGAATAAAAATGGAATTATTTGGAGCAACAACCATTACAAGAAAAATAATTTTGGAGGGTGGGCTTATTTCTGTTAACGATGGTGGCCGTAGTGGTGCTATTGTTGGGCTAATGATGCTCCTCTTACAGTTTTTAAAACAACAAGCCATTATGATTATGATCATAATGATCGTACATATTTTTCTTCAGATTTTGCTACATCTAGCGAATGTTCTGCATGCAAATGTCAAGACTGCAGGGTGAAATATGATGGAGTGATTAATGTTATTAATGTACTAACTGCTTTTGTAAAAAAAATAACATCTAAGAGGGGTGTCATTCCATCAAAGAGGATTTCATATCCAGACACTTCACTAGAGATCCAGGTGGCTAAGAGTAGAAGGAAAGACACTTCCAAGGCATCATCAAGCATAAATAAAGGTAAAATTGCAACGCCTCTATCTTTGTATTGCAATGATGTTCAGTGTACAAGGGCCACAGGAGAGCAGCATGAACTGAAGAAGGTGAATGTACATTATCTGTTCCAACAAAATATAGGCACATATCTGTTTCAACAGATGATACATTTGCTGAAAATTATCAAACAGATATATATACATCTGTTGCAATTGTTATCTAACCTATTGCATCAGATTCATTATCTGTTTTAATAGATGAGTCTTATATTACAATAGATGGGTCATCTGTTCGAAATTATCGTACTACTATGATTTACCTATTCAAATTTGTCCCAACAGATAATCCATCTGATGCAATATAAGACTCATCTGTTGCTACAGATGGATAATCTGTTGTATATGTCTAATAAACATTGACAATTCTGGCTTTCCAGATGGATGTCACAGTAGAAGCTACTGCTGAAGAGCATAATATCATAGTTGATAATCCATCAACTGTTTCCAATGAAGAAGAAAAAATGGAGCCTGTCAGTTTAGAGGAACTGAAGAATTACCCGTTTGAAGGGTTCAACATCTTGGATGAGGCTCCAAAACAACTAACACAGTTGATCAACGACTATTCAGAATGGATTGCCAATGGGTTGTTAAAGCATCATGTCGGGAGGTACATAAATTAATTTTATAGATATTGGTTTATACAATTCTTGTTGTAAGAACCTGACATTAACAAATATAAATCATCATGTAGAAAATAAAATGACGAGCACTACAAAGTGAACGAATCGAGTCTTTGTTTTGATATGTTTTACTTTGTGGTTACTCATCCCAGAATGAAGAATTGGTTCTATTTGATGTCACAACCCAAAACTTGCTGGAATGATGAGGTTTAAATGCTATACATATTACTGTTAATTAATACTTTATTTAATTGCATCTACGTATTGATTTTTTCATC
>NW_025836193.1:0-1093 GCF_002878395.1 Capsicum annuum
GTCTTCTAAAGTATAAAAAAGACAAAAATAAAACTTTGCAATAATTGGATCTATTAAAGTTATCCGCACCCCTCTACAATTGGTATCAGAGCCTATGCTAATTAAAGTTACGGAGGTAGTATATATTTGGAGTATCAGAAAAAAAATATTTATAATATTTGTTTAGATGGATAACGTACAAAAACTACAACATTATATAGAATTAAAACAAATAATATCTGAAAAATGTAAAGAATTAAAAATTAGGATAGAAAGACTACTGTATAACATAATTGCTGGATTTAGCAAAAAAACTCAATAAATGCACAAAAAGAAGAAATATCAAATTTAGAATTAACAATAGATAGTTTAGAATAAATATATCAACATAACCTATATACATCTAAATAAAATGATCAAAGAAGCATTTATAATAAATGAAAAAACATATGAAAATCATGAAGGATTAAAAATAAAAATAGTATTCTCTAATTTAGGAAGGAGATATAAGAAAATAGGTGGACATTTATATTTAATATTAGAAAAAGAAGAATTAAAATTAGAAGATAAGTTGACGGTCATGGTAAGAATAGAAAGAGAAAACAAAAAGATAGATAGAAAAAAAGAAATAGATAAAATAAAACAACAAACTACAGAAGAAATACGAAAAATAGAAGAAACTAAATATAGTAGGATTGCTGAATTAGATTAAGAACTACAAATGCTATAAGATTTATATGAAAAGAGACAGAAAGAAAAAGAAGAAAAAGATAAAGAACAAAAATTATTAATTGAGATAAATCAATTTAAAGAAAAATTAGAAGGAAAAAATAAAGAATTAGGAATCAGTGAATTAGAAATAAATACAATAGATGCTGAAGAAACAGATAATTATAACTCGAAAAGTAGTGAAACATATACGGAAATTTTGGAAAATATAGAAAAACTAGAAATTAACGAAAAACAAGAAGTAATTAATAAAGAAAATCGAGAATTAATAAATATAGAAGTAAATACTCTAGATAAAAATATAATACCTTGTACATCAGATATAAGAAAACCAACCTATAATTACAAAAGTAAGTTTAAAAGATATAATCCAAAGGATGAATAT
>NW_025836194.1:0-1075 GCF_002878395.1 Capsicum annuum
GTATGACCAGAGATTGTATTATTCCAGAAGAAATATGTGAACAAGACAAGATACCAAAGACACAGACCAGGATTTTACCACAACAAAAGAGTTATTGAACTTAGTAATATATTATCAGAATTACTTAATAATTATTTAAATCAGAAACCCATTTGGATATATAGCTCAAGGAATCAAACATTGGTTTATTCAGCTTGTAAAGAAATTAGAGACCAAGACATGGAAGAACTTAGGAAATAGGGATTAATACTCCTCAGACCAGAAGAACTACCATTAACGAGATCTATCAAAAAAGGAGTTATTTCAGAAGAAGCTATGGAATAATTTTGTGAAAAAAATGGCCAAAAATACAATGATCACATATGTAGCAGATGTAGTGGCAGACACAACATTATTCTAGATGCGATGCTACACTGACAAGAAGATAGAAAGCAGCATATACGACAAAAAAGAGATAGCTACGGAGCAAAATAATGGAGATAAAAGACAAGCTATTAAATTGTGAAAGCGACATGTAACAAACTTTCACAATTTTCTTACGTAAAATTTATTGTATAAAGTTTGTAAAGACTTTTTGATAGATTAGTTTTTTAAGGCTTTTTGACATTTTAGCCAAAAATATTTATGATGTAAAGACTTTCTTGTAAATTAGGTTAGAGAAATAATTTTTGAAGACTTTTGTAAAGGATTGGATAGAATACGTGTAAAAAAATTAGAAAAACTTTTGTAAAGTTTCTCATTATAAATGAAAGGCATCGAAGGCAGAAAGAAGCAAGCCTTCATGCATTGAAGCAAAAACTCTCTCTTGTCTACAACAAATATTTTGATTATTTAAAAACAGGTATATTTCAATAGAAAAATCTATAGAGGAACAAAGCTTAAAATTATCAGACCTACCAGAACAGGTATATTCATTTACTATTATGAATATCTAAATTCATAAATTCCTAACAATCACGATATGATAAAATAAGTTCATGTTAGTTGCTTTATAGTAGAATTATTCAAAAAATAGCATGTTAAGAAGCTTATTAGCAAAGTGGAAAAGGAGAAAAATTCCTAAGAACTATGCCAT
>NW_025836195.1:0-1104 GCF_002878395.1 Capsicum annuum
TGGTTGACCTTCCTCCCAGAAATAAACCTTTAGGTTCTAAATGGATCGACAAAAGGAAAATGAAGGCGAATGGTACTATTGACAAATACAAGACAAGACTTGTAGTACAAGGCTTCAAACAGAAGGAAGGCCTTGATTACTTTGATACATACTCGCCAATAACAAGGATAACCTCGATTCGAATGTTAATTGCCTTGGCAGCGGTATATGATCTTCAAATCCATCAAATGGATGTGAAGACCGCATTCCTAAATGGAGATTTGGAGGAAGAAATATACATGGAACAACCTGAGGGCTTTGTGGTTTCAGGAAAAGAAAATAAGGTGTGTAAACTTGTTAAGTCACTTTATGGACTAAAACAAGCACCTAAGCAATGGTATGCAAAGTTTGACCAAACCATGTTGGTAAACGGATTAAAGATAAATGAATGTGATAAATGTGTATATATTAAAGACACACCAAATCACCAAGTCATTGTTTGTTTATATGTGGATGATACGTTGATCATCAATAGAGACATTTATGACATAAATGCAACCAAACGAATGCTCGAGAGCAAGTTTGATATGAAAGACCTTGGAGTTGCAGATGTGATCTTAGGTATAAGAATCCATCGAACTCCACAAGGGTTAGCATTGTAACAGTCTCATTATATCGAAAAAGTACTTGACAAGTTCAATTATATGAAATTCGGTATTGCCAAGACTCCATTGAATGTGAACTTTGCACTTCGAAAGAATGAAGGTGAAAGTGACTCACAATTGAAGTACGCAAGAGTATTGGGATATTTAATGTATATAATGAACTGTAAACGACCAGACATAGCATATGCAATTAGTAAATTGAGTCAGTACACGAGTAATCCCAACAAAACTCATTGGATGGCTATGAAAAGAGTTTTGGGATATCTTAAATACACTCAAAACTATTCGTTGCATTATAATAAATATCCTGCGGTACTTGAAGAATATAGTGATGCAAATTGAATCACCGGATCGAACCAAGTAAAATCCACAAGTGGATATGTATTTACTATCGGTGGAGGAGCAGTTTCTTGAAAATCATCCAAACAGACTTGTATCGCTCGCTCTACAATGGAATCTG
>NW_025836196.1:0-1007 GCF_002878395.1 Capsicum annuum
CTGAAAAAATTGAATTTTTAAGTGATGGGGTGCTTGATTTTTTTTTTAGAACATTTTTATGTGATGCATTTTTAGAATTTTAAGATTTTCTTCCTTTAAAAACTGTAATTTTTTTGCTCTTTTTTATTTGTAGAATGAAATTTTTGGTCCATTTTGATGATTTTTATCTATGGAATAGTGAAAATTCTCTTTTTTTTTGTGATGCAACTTTCAAAATTTAAAGGTTTTCTTGCTTAGAAACTGTAATTTTCTTGCTCTTTTCTATCTGTAAAATTTCATTTTTTTGGTTCATTTGGATGATGTTTATGTATGCAATAGTGAAAAGACTCCATTTTTAAGTGATTGTGTGTTTGATTTTATTTTTTTTTGTGATCAATTTTTTAGAATTTTATTATTTTGTTGTCTGTAAAATTTCATTTTGGTCCATTTTTGTTGATGTTTATGTATGGAATAGTAAAAAGATTCTATTTTTAAGTGATGGGGTGTTTTTTTTTTTTTGGCCAGAATAAGATTTTGTTTTTGGGAAATGCAGATGATATCTATGGAGGTGCGTTAAAGAAGGATCAGTTTTGAAATGGCAGGTGATATTGAAGAACCATTTAGGCTTAGTTTCCAGGTAAAGTTTCTAATGGATCTTACTCTTTGTTACTATCATTTTCATTTGCATTTCTTTGTTAGTTTTTTTGTTCTCAAATATATTGTTCTCTTATCTGTTGCTGCTGGATTTAGTAGAAAAACTGTTGTTCTTATGCTTTAGTTAATTGGGAAGAAAAAAGGTTGAATCTTTATGTTCATTGGTAGATTGGTAATTGAGGAGATAGAATTTCAGTATCCATTTTATATGTTCTAGGTGTTGAATGTGATTAATTATGTAAAAAGAAGATGTATATAATTTGTTTTTGTGAATTGAATTTGTACTCTTTTCTAAGCTGTTGGAAGCGGTTAGTGAATTTTCTACTAGTTTCTTTTTTGTTTTATTGACTTGAAAATGAAAAATTTTGCTTTTC
>NW_025836197.1:0-1209 GCF_002878395.1 Capsicum annuum
CACAATACTTAATATACTTTAAAAATAATGCAGCCCCATATCACCTTGGGCATACCTCAACATCATACTTAATTACGAATACATGAACTTAAACTCTTACATACACTGGTCAAGCCTACTAGATCACTTCCATATAACTAGCATCACTAACTACGCAATCATTATTTCCACCTTGATGATCATCCACTATTCCAACTTAGTATCTAGTGCTAGGCATGATGAACAACATAACCTCACATACTATTCTCACTTGAAAGCTATAAAAGAAAGCATCAAGAAACACTAGCCCACTAGAACCTCATAACATTGATAATCGATCATAATCATATGGTATATCTTGTTAAAATTTGCTAGCACACCCTCCTTCTACACCTCACGACTATTTACCCATCTATACATCTAATTACTTTCATAGCTCTATAAGTGTCAACTAAAATCCTTTTCTACCTTCCATTAAACTAGCGCATAAGGACACATCACCTTAATACTTACTCGATCGCATACAAAAGTTCATCTATATACATTCGATCAATCGCCATTACCATCTTTCTTGTCACTACACTTCTAAACCCATACTTATAATTATAAGAAGGACCTACCACTTATAAATCATAACACTCAAGGTAATAAAAACCCTCAATGCAAACTCTATTTAACACTTTGGGTTCATACTATCTCCTCCCATGAGCACTATCTAGATTGTAATACCCCGGGAAATTTTTTGTTGAAATTTTATGGTAAACTTATTGGGTTCTATATTCTAGAATAAATTATAAATTTTTCATGTGGAATGTCTTAGATTATGACCAACAATTACGTAGGGTATCGAATAGGCTTTCCAACAATATGTGGATCATCCAAAATGGACACCCGAGCGATGAGTTATGAACATTCCGATAGAACTGTGAATAGTAGTAAACAGTAAAACGTGCAGGAAAAAGTACTGAGGGCTGGCGTATTTTTGCTCCAACTTTAAATGATTATAACTCTTTGTACATAATGATCTGGGTTATCTAATATATATTAACGGAAATTTCTATGAGTCCTCTTTCCAATTAAATTGGTTTCATCCAATTTGTCTATCGGAGCAAAAAGTTATGGTCGATCTACTTCAGTCTATCAAAAGCAAATTTTTGGGTCAACTTCAAACGATCATAACTCTTTGTACACAATGATCTGGGTGGTATAATATATATCAATGGAAATATA
>NW_025836197.1:4209-10981 GCF_002878395.1 Capsicum annuum
ACTCCACTTTTATCTATTTGTATTCCTAAAAATTCTATTTGTTTTTTTCATACTTTCAGCTTTCTTTTCACTTAAACTTATTCCCGATTTTTCTATTATATCTGTAAATTATTCTAATAATTTTAAATGTTCCTCTTTAGTTTTTATGTATAGTAGTATATCATCTATGTATACTATACAATTAGGTAATTGTTTAAAGTAACTATCCATAAAGTGTTGGTATCTACCTAGTGCATTTTTATATCCAAATGGTAATACATTTCATTCATAAAATCCTTGTGGTACCGTAAATGCGGTTAATTTCTTAGATTCTTTATCTAACTTTAAGTGGTAAAATCCTGATTTATAGTCAAATTTACTAAAATAATTATATTCTTGTATTTGTCTTATTTTTAATATCTTTTTTGGTATTGGGTAATTATATGTCATAATTTTTGCATTTAAATTTTATAGTCAATAACCATTCTACTTTTTCCTCTTTTTTGTTTACTATGTTTATTTACTATAAATGCTGGACTATTATATTTACTATTACTTTTTTGTATATACTGTTTTTCTAATAATTCATCTATATGCATTTTAAATTCTCTTAAATCATCAAAAATATATGTTAATGGTTTTTGAGTTATTATGCTATTTTTATCTATTAATTCAATTTTTATAGTAGTTTTATGTTTTTTCCATCCTTTTAATGGATCTTCACTATGTAATTGTCTTAATTTTTCTTTATTATTTCTTCCTTATCTATTGAAAATATAGTTATTTCTTTTTTATTTATCAAAAATACAACTAATTCTACTGTTTCTTCTGTACTTTTTATATTTTCTAACTGTTGTGTAATTTTTTCACTTTCTTTTATCCAATCAGTTTTCTTTCTTATTTTATTAATAAAAGCATATCTTTTGACATTAGTTCATAATTATAGATTTCTTCTATTGTTATTATTTTATCTCATATCTATATTTTTACATTCTTAGCTTTATATGTAATTAAGCTTTCTTCATTATTAAATCCTTTGACTACTATTGGTACTTTTAGCTTATCCCATTTACCTTTTGGTAAACAGTTGTATCTACATAAGTTTTCTTCTGCTCCTGTATATATCATAGGTGTATAATACCTATTATAATATCCTTCTACTATTATTTTTACAAGTACATATATTTTCATTTCATGTCAAAGTTCTTTTTATAAATAATTTTTCTTTATTATATGTTATAGATAATTGTGTATGGTTTTATTTATTCTAACCATTTTATTCCTAATATATTATGTCTATTTTTTGCATTTCTTTCTTTATTTCAAATTCTATTTTTATTTTTCTAACTCCTATTATTATTTCTTTTCTGTCGTATCCTTAATGTTTGTTAGACTCCTTGTTAGATCTGGGCATATATTACTATTAGATTTTATTTCTTCACTTCTTACTAGATATTTTGTTATATAATTTTCTTTTTGTCTTGTGTTTAAGAGTATTAAATATTCTTTTTTTTATTTATTGTTCCTGTTATGTAATATTGATTCAAATTAACTGTTAAAGTTGTTTCATACCTTGTTTTTTTTTATGAGCTTGATGATTTTGATTTTTCATGAGCTATTCTTTTTTATGTACTTATTCTATCATTTATTTTTCTAAATCTTCTTCTATGTCTATATTTTTGTAACTATAATTATTATTATCAATTGTTTTTCCAAATTGTTCAAAAGGAATTTCTATTTGTATTTTATTAATTTTATTTTTTCCTGTTATTTTATGTTTTGTTGTTAATACATATAGATTTTTACCTCTTGCCATAAATATTTTACTTTCTGGGGTTAGTTCTACTCCTGATATTTTCCAATATAATACTACTGATTTATCTATATTTTTATCTATTATTGCTACTGAATAATTCGCGCTTATTATAAATTTAAATTTTTGGTATATTAAATTTCCTTTTATGGCTGTTATTATATTTTTTTCTATAGGTTTTATTATTCTATCATCTGCTAAATATAATTCTATTGGTGTATCTATTCCTTCTCTAAAACATGTTTTTATTAATATCTTTGTTCCTCCAAGGTGTACATATTTTATTGGGTCTTTACTTTTTATGTCGTTTATTTCTTTATTAATTAGTCTTTTTGTTACTAGTGGTATACTAGCTCTTCCTTTTGCATATCTACAGTTTATTACATGTTTTTTTTGGCTTACAACGTAGTATTCTTCCTTTTTTCTACTAAATATATTTTTTATTGTTGGTCTTTTAAATATTTTTTCTACATTGAGGTCTAACTCTTTTTCTTTTATTTCATCAAATATATTACTTTCAAATATTATTTTTTGATCTGTTCCTTCTTCATTTAAATGTTCTTTCTTTGTTTTTATTTTTATATCTTCTTTAGTTATTTGGTTCATTTTTATATCTTCTTCAGTCATTTGATTCATCTAATTCAGTATCTATTTCATTAATAGTTTCATTCTCCGAAATTTCATATATACTATCTTCACTTTCTAATTCATAATCTATATAATCTATCTGCTTATATTCTGTATTTTCTATTTTTATTTCTGATATTTGTTTCTTTTTGGGTTTTTTTGGTAATTTACTATATCTAGCTAAATGTCCTAGTTTTCCACAATTGTAACAAGTACATTCTTTTATAGATTTCTTTTTCCTATTTGGTCTTTTATGTTTATAATTTTTTACATAATATCTTTTTCTTGGTTTCTTATACTTATATTTTGATTTCTTGTATTTCTTATATTTCTTATGTCTCTTTCTTTTCTTATAATATCTTTCTTCTCATCCAAATTGAGGTGCTATTTTATTTTTGCAACATGTTAAATTTCTTATTAATATTTTTTCCATTTTTATTTCTTCTTTATATTTTTCACATAGATTTCTATACCATTGTTGTAAAAATTTTATTTTTTCTTCTAGGATATCTACTATTTTTGCTTCATCCCAACTTTTTATTATTTTTGAACTAAATGGTTCGGGTGATTTACTAAAATATAATCTTCTTATTTCTTTACTTTCTTCTATATTATATGTTCCTTTATAATAATATTCTTTAAATGCGCACGTATACTCATCTATATAGCACATATTACATATTTCTAGTTTTAACATTAAATTTCTATTTATATCTTTTTCTTTATTTTGATCTTATTCTTCTGTTGTTACACTGCTAAATTCATCTCTTATAGCTATTTCATATATTTTTCTATATTTCTGTTGGTAGTATTTTAGTAGTTGTTGATGTTCCTTTTGTTTTGTTATCGGATTTTAATACTTTTTTACTTGTTTCGGCTAGGTTTAAAAATCATAATTTTGCTGTTCCTATTAATGTCTTTTCTATATATTCTGGTGTGTTTGTTGTATCTATTTTATTATCTAATAATTGTTTTGACATATATCCTACCCTTAGTTGTATTGTTTTATTTGTGTCTATTACACAGTCTAAAACTAAAAAGTTATAATTAATTATTTGTTTTGGTGTCCATTTATTATATTCATCCTTTGGATTATATCTTTTAAACTTAGTTTTGTAATTATAGGTTGGTTTTTATGCACTAGGTATTATATTTTTATCTAGAGTATTTAATTCTGTATTTATTAATTCTGGATTTTCTTTATTAATTACTTCTTGTTTTTCATTAATTTCTAGCTTTCCTATATTTTCTAGAATTTCAGTATATGTTTCACTATCTTTTGAGTCGTAATTATTTGTTTCTTCAACATCTATTGTATTTATTTCTAATTCATTAGTTTCTAATTCTTTATTTTCTCCTTCTAATATTTCATTAAATTGATTTATCTCAAATAATAATTTTTGTTCTTTATCTTTTTCTTCTTTTTCTTTTTGTTTTTTTTTCATACAAATCTTTTAGCAATCCTACTATTTTTAGTTTCTTCTATTTTTCATATTTCTTCTGTAGTTTGTTATCTTATTTTATTTATTTCCTTTTTTCTGTCTATCTCTTCATTTTCTTTTTCTATTCTTACCATGGCTGTCAACTTATCTTCTAATTTTAATTCTTCTTTTTCTAACATTAAATATAAATGTTTACCTATTTTCTTATATCTTCTTCCTAAATTAGAGAATACTATTTTTATTTTTAATCCTTCGTGATTTTCATATGTTTTTTCGTCTATTATAAACTTTTCTTTGTTCATTTTATTTAAATGTATATAGGTTATGTTGGTATATATATTCTAGACTATCTATTGTTGATTCTAAATTTGATATTTCTTTTTTTGGGCATTTATTGAGTCTTTACTAACTACAACAATTATTTTATACTATAGTCTTTCTATCCTTATTTTTAATTCTTTACGTTTTTCAGATATTATTTGTTTTAATTCTTTATATTTTTGTAAATCAGTTTGAGTAGCTTTGTCTTAATATGTAATCTGCAATAAAATTCTTGTCAGTCTTAATTACTTCAATCGTAAATGTAAAATTTAATATATTCAATACTAATCTCCAAATTTCCTTCGTCGTAACTGAGTTTTGTATTTTTCTTGTTAACCACCATCGAACCTGGGTATTATCTGTTCTCACAATAAATTTGTTATATACAATATATGGTTCAAAGGTTAATAAACATTTATATAATGAACATAATTCTTTTCTATTTATTTCTCATTTTATTTCTGTTTCATTAAATGTTCCTGAATAATATCTACAATGATGTTCTATTTTTTCATTTTTGTACCTATATTTAAGTACTCCTCCATAACTATATTCACTTGCATCTGCTTCTACTATATATGCAAATTTTTTATTTTCGTCTGGAATTGTAATTTTGGTAATTCTTTACAAAGTATTTTTATTTTCTGAACTTGTTTTTCTTCTTCCTCGTTGTAATTATATTCTACATCCTTTTTAATTTTTTCTGTAAAGGCTTTAGGTTTTCTACTAATTTTGGTATATATTCTCTTACTTGGTTTACTAATCCTAAAAATGATTGTAATTTCTTTTTTGTATCTAATTCTTCTTTTGAATTTATTATTTTTTTGTACTATATGTTGTTGCATTTTTATTCCATTTTTATCTATTTGTATTCCTAAAAATTCTATCTGATTTTTCATAATTTCAGCTTTTTTTTTACTTAAACTTATTCCCGATTTTTCTATTATATCTATAAATTGTTATAATAATTTTAAATGTTTCCTTTTAGTTTTTGTGTATAGTAGTATATCATCTATGTATACTATACAATTAGGTAATTGTTTAAAGTAACTATCCATAAAGTGTTGGTATCTACCTGGTGCATTTTTATATCTTAATGGAAATACGTTCCATTCATAAAATCCTTCTGCTACCGTAAATGTGATTAATTCCTTAGAATCTTCATCTAACTTTAAGTGTTAAAATCCTGATTTACCGTCAAATTTACTAAAGTAGTTATATCTTTGTATTTTTCTTATTTTTAATATCTTATTTGGTATTGGATAATTGTATGTCATAGTTTTTGCATTTAAATTTCTATCGTCAACAACATTCTACTTCTTCCTCTTTTTTGTTCACTTTATTTATTTACTATAAATACTGGACTATTATGCCTACTATTGCTTTTTTGTATATACTGTTTTTCTAATATTTCACCTATATTCATTTTAAATTCTTTTAAATCATCAAAATTATATGTTAATGGTTTTGGAGTTATTATGCTATTTTTATCTATTAATTCAATTTTTATAGTAGTTTTATGTTTTTTCCATCCTTTTAATGGATCTTCACTATATAATTGTCTTAATCTTTTCTTTATTATTTCTACCTTATCAATTGAAAATATTGTTATTTCTTTTTTATTTATCGAAAATACAACTAGTTCTACTGTGTCTTTTGTATTTTTTATATTTTCTAACTTTTGTGTAATTTTTCCACTTCCTTTTATTCAATCAATTTTCTTTCTTGTTTTATTAATAACTCTTTTTGCTCTTACTTTTTGTTTACATGGTGTTGTAACCACCAATTTGTTTTAGTTATTATATGTGGATATAATTTTTCTAAAAATGGCATTCATAAAAGCATATCTTTTGATATTAGTTCATAATTATAGATTTCTTCTATTGTTATTATTTTATCCCATATCTATATTTTTACATTCTTAGCTTTATATGTAATTAAGCTTCCTTCATTATTAAATCCTTTGACTACTATTGGTACTTTTAGCTTATCCCATTTACCTTCTGGTAAGTAGTTGTATCTACATAAATTTGCTTCTGCTCCTGTATCTATCATAGGTGTATAATACCTATTATAATATCCTTCTACAATTATTTTTACAAGTACATATATTTTCATGTCATGTCAAAGTTCTTTTTATGAATAATTTTTATTTATTATATGTTATAGATAATTGTGTATGTTCTATATTGTATGGTTTTATTTGTTCTAATCATTTTATTAATAATATTATGTCTGCTTTTGTGGAGTGATATTGGCTAAATGTATCATTTTATTTTTTATGCATAATTTTGTTGTTACATTGTGTTATATTCATGTAACAGTATTCATGTATTTGTGTTATATTCATGTAACAGTATTCATGTATTCATTTTCTTTGTTTATAATCAAAACAAGTTCTTTCGTCATATTATAATTGTAGTTCTTCTCATAAAAAACATATTAGTAATTTATAAGAAAAATAATTTATTGTTTCATACTATTATTTTTGTATCTATGATCAAACCAAGTTCTTTCTTCATATTATAATTGTAGTTTGTCTCATCAAAAAAGTATTCATAGTTTTAAGTTTGTCTCATCAAAAAAGTAT
>NW_025836197.1:13981-18066 GCF_002878395.1 Capsicum annuum
TATTGTACTTATTTCATCCTCTCATGATTATGATGATTTTCTTCGAAATATGTGAGTCTTTCATACATCCTGCATATTTCTTATAAATATTTATGATGATGATGTTTATACAACTGCATACACCCCCATATACTCGGTTCCTTTCTATGGTACTGACACACATCTTCGGATGTGGGCTATATTTTCTCGGAATGTAGGTTCAGGTGCTCAGTTCCAGGTTCAACAGTGATTTTCATCCACGCTGTTCTATATCCTCTATTGTGGTGAGTCCTCATGTTCCGAGGACGTGATGTCTGATGTTGGTTTCACGAAATTTTTTACATTTGATAACTGAGTATGAGTCAGTTGGGGCATGTCTCAATGGCTCGCTGGTTTTATTGATTTTCTTAGAGGCTTGTCAGACTAGTATAGATGTTGGGAGTTGACTAATAAGTCGTATTTTGTTATCTTTCTGAAATTCTTTTATTCTTGGATGATGATTACTCTGTTGATATTTGAGGGTTATTTATGGAAACCTCGTTGATTTGTGTTGAACTGAATGAAAATAGCTCAAAGGGTTAGCTTGGAGTTACTCATAGCCTCAAGCACCGTGTGATGCTCCAGGACCCATTTTTCGGGGCGTTACATAGATAAAAGGGGTTAATGAGGAATCTGAATTCATAACATATTTTGTCTTAACTGTACAACTCATATAGATGAGGACATACTTTTAACTTGAGGAACTTATAACACACTAGCGAGCTCCTGTCAAGCCCCTTGTGTGACTTTTAAAGTTACTGATAGTAAATCTAAGAGCAACATCTTGGGAGAAATTGGAACTTACTAATCATGTTGTCTCAAGAACAAGTCATAGATGGAGAATTATAGAGTAACACATGAATCAAAAGAAGTTTTTTAGGGAACAACTTCATAGTATGATCTAGAGTATAAAAGAAAGGAAAATTTTCTTAAATGTCATGTAGCCTCCCAAAGAAAAGTACAGGCGTCTCCGTACCGTTCCACAAAACTCTACTACGGCTTCACAGACACCCTAGGACACTTGAACCTTGTGCTTTAATACCAAGTTTGTAATGACCCAAGACTACCCTCTAGTCATCCCATGGTGCTTAGGCCAACACGTGATCCTAAGCTAACTCTTGTACTGCGTAAATCATGAGAAACTGAATAAAATACATAAATCTGAATGAAATATACGAAAGATCAATCTTTTCTGAATCCGATCAATATAAAGCTATATAAAAATAATTACAACTCTTCTTATACAAAAAAAAACTAGAATCAAATACATTAGCTCTACTGAAAGTCTATGAAGCCTCTACTATACTGACTCTAGGTAGCTGGGATGCGAATCCAACTACTACTAATCAATACACATTAGTAAAAAAAATAAATTACATAAATAATATCTAACTGAAGTTCCCGAAGTAGGAGGAATCATATGTGCTGGATGGAATCTGCAACTGTCTGACCGTGATATATGGACTATAACTGAACTGGTACCTACATTATTAAACAATGTAGCATATAGACGTATATGTGAATCAGTACTATTGAAATGTACTGAGCATATGGGGCTGAATGCATAAGTAAAACAATAATGCACTACTCGTACAAACTGTCAAAAACTACATGCTAAGTGTAAGTGACTCACCATAGCTTCAATAATCAAAATTGTCAAATCATAAATCATGAGTACTAAAGCATAAAAGTGATTCTTATGAGCCACCACACTTAGTTCTAAAAAGTTGTACTCTTATTCTATTTTCAAATCATGCTGGCTAAGTGAACAAGGACTCACCTTTATCATATGAAAACTGAAAGCTGAAATCTAATAACTAATGTGTTACGTAAGATAATATCTGAGTAAAATTGTGAGCCATTACACTTCATTTTTAAAAACTATTCTGTTATTCTTTTCTGTTAGGCCTTTCTATTAGGGAGGTTCTTCTAACCGACATAAACCATGTAAGCTATCATGGAGTACAATGTCTCTTATCCATGATGGTAGAGTTGTTCTACTCTTGTTATCAGAATAGAACCTAGCTAGAGTGATCACTATATTGAACCCACTATAGGTATTAAAACCTATGTAGCACGTAGTTCTAGGGCATGAGACCTTGGAATCATACCCAACTCGATGCTAAATACTGCTCCCTTACTTATATATTCATTCTATAGGAAATCCACTTTAAAATAGCATAGGGGTTTATAATAGAAACCAGTTATGCATCTGTCTGTTTTAAACTATAATCAAAGCTAACTGTATAGATTCCATCTCTTAGCTGAGGATCAAAGTATTAAATCTTACATAAAATCTAAATACATGCTTATCAAAGAATGTTTAACCATTATCGTTCTTGAAATATCAAGACTGAAACTTAGGGCTTATAACCCATGCTTGGAAATCGTGTCAAATCACAACAACTCCATACTCAACAATAAAAATCTTGAAATACTTTAACAATTCTAGTCAAGATAATGAAATTCAATTCTCAATATATAAAATCATGTCACATGCATAAACAATGTAGAAATAGCTATACAATTCAACACTTAAATCACTTGTGACTTCATAAACTTCAAATACTGATAATTGGGTATGAACCCTAAATTGCAAATCATGTAAATTCATGTAATTTCAACTTTAAAAACTAGTTTTAGGCACAAGAAATAAAGGAGTATCCTTATTCATAACCCCACATACCTTAATAGACTTGATTTGATGTAGAGAACTTGACTTTGAAACCCTAGTAGATAATCTTGAAAGCTTTCTTGAAATTTTTGGATTAGGGAACTTAATTCTCGATCTTTATTGAAGAGAATGAATTGAATTTTATGTTCTTGGATGCTTTTCTTGACGTTCTTGGATTGGAAACTTTGAATTCTTGACTATCTTAAAGAGAATGTAATTGATTCTTGAAGTTCTTGGATGATGGACTTAAGAAGAAACCCTAATCTTATTATTGTGAATATAGAAGATTAGGAGTTTTAAAAACTAATTTATGATGGCTAAATATGTGATTTTGATAATTTAAGTCATGGGAGTTGAGGGAAAAGACCAAAATACCCCTCCGAATTCAAATAGAAATTTCTAAATGTCGAGGATGACGACCTTGGTTGATAGGTCATTAACCAAGTGATGACCTATCACACCAAGTCGTCACTCAGAAGTTGATTTTATGAGTTGCTGGTCGTGGGTGACGACTTGGGCTGATAGGTCGTCACTTAGGTGATGGCCTATCAACTCAGGTCGTCACTTGGAAGCTGATTTTTGTGAGTTTCGTGCTAAGGGTGATGACTTGGGCTGGTTTTTCGTCACTTAGGTGATGACCTATCAACTCAGGTCATCACTTGGAAGCTAAAAATAATGGTTCCCTGGTTTGGGGTGACGACTTGGCTAATAGGTCATCACTTAGGTGATGACCTATCAACTCAGGTCGTCAATGTGTTGACAGATAAATATGCTGAAGTAAAATGAGTATAACTTTTCGCTCTGATATCAGATTAAGGTGAAACAAAATGCTTTGGAAAGAAGATTCAAAGACCTTTCATTTGATATATTGTAGGATATGTAATTCTTTATGTACAAGGGCTAATGGTCTTCTAAACTTTACCCAAGATGAAATGTTCACTAAAACTTAATCGATAGGAGCGTTCTCAACTCGTCTTTGAGTTAGGAGATTTTTATGACTTCAACTGATATAAAAGGGCATTTAAATACTATAGAACTGATCATCACATGTACATAGACATAGAATCATTGGGCTTCTGTCTGTATACCTAATAACAACGGTTTGAATCTTTGTCCAAAAATGGGGGTTGTTACAAATACATACAGACTTATACAAGAATTATCTTTTCAAAGATAGCAAGATCTCTTGAACCACGTCAATTTGAGTGCTCTCGCAATTGTAACATCGACACAAGTTATGAATTCAAATAGATGAAAACTTCATTCACCCTGAGAAGATAAAATAATATAAAGAAGACACAAATAAATTTCTTCAGTCCATTACACAAATAACTTAAAAACTATGAATACTTTTTTGATGAGACAAACTTAAAACTATGAATACTTTTTTGAT
>NW_025836197.1:21066-43100 GCF_002878395.1 Capsicum annuum
TAGTTTTTAAGTTATTTGTGTAATGGACTGAAGAAATTTATTTGTGTTATATTATTTTATCTTCTTAGGGTGAATGAAGTTTTCATCTATTTGAATTCTTAACTTGTGTCGATGTTACAATTGCGAGAGAACTCAAATTGACATGATTCTAGAGATTTTGCTATCTTTGAAAAGATAATTCTTGTATAAGTTTGTATGTATTTGTAACAACCCCCATGTTTGGACTAAGATTCAAACCATTGTTATTAGGTATACAGACAGAAGCCCAATGATTCTATGTCTATATATATGTGATGATCAGTTCTATAGTATTAAAATGCCCTTTTATATCAGTCGAAGTCATAAAAATCTCCTAACTCAAAGACGAGTTGAGAACGCTCCTATCGATTAAGTTTTAGTGAACATTTCAGCTTGGGTAAATTTTAGAAGACCATTACTCCTTGTACATAAATAATTACATATCCTACAATATATCAAATGAAAGGTCTTTGAATCTTCTTTCCAACGCATTTTGTTTCACCTTAATCCGATATCAGAGTTGATAGGTCATCACCTAAGTGACGACCTGAGTTGATAGGTCATCACCTAAGTGACGACCTATCAGCCAAGTCGTCACCCTAAACCAGTGAACCATTATTGTCAGCTTCCAAGTGACGACCTGAGTTGATAGGCCATCACCTAAGTGACAACAAATCAACCCAAGTTGTCACCCTTAGCATGAAACTCAAAAAAATCAGCTTCCAAGTGACGACCTGAGTTGATAGGCCATCACCTAAGTGACGAACTATCATCCCAAGTAGTCACCCAAGACCAGCAACTCATAAAATCAGCTTCTAAGTGACGACTTGGTGTGATAGGTCATCACTTGGTTGATGACCTATCAACCAAGGTCGTCACCCTTGAAATTTAGAAATTTCTATTTGAATTCGGAGGGGTAGTTTGGTCTTTTACCTCAAATCCCATGACTTAAATTATCAAAATCAAATATTTAGCCATCATAAATTAGTTTTGAAAACCCCTAATCTTCTATATTCAGAAGAATAAGATTAGGGTTTCTTCTTAAGTCCATAATCCAAGAACTTCAAGAATCCATTACATTCTCTTCAAGATAGTCAAGAATTCAAAGTTTCCAATCCAAGAACTTTAAGAAAAGCATCCAAGAACATAAAATTCAATTCATCCTCTTCAATAAAAGATCGAGAATTAAGTTTCCTAATCCAAAAATTTCAAGAAAGGTTTCAAGATCATCTTCTAAGGTTTCAAAGTCAAGTTCTCTATATCAAATCAAGTCTATTAAGGCATGTGGGGTTATGAGCAAGGATACTCCTTTCTTCCTTGTGCCTAAAACTAGTTTTTAAAGTTGAAATTACATGAATTTACATGACAATTTAGGGTTCATATCCAATTATCAATATTTGAAGTTTATGAAGTCACAAGTGATTTAAGTGTTGAATTGTATAGCTATTTATACATTGTTTATGCATGTGACATAATTTTATATACTGAGAATTGAATTTCATTATATTGAATAGAATTGTTCAAGTATTTCAAGATTTTTATTGTTGAGTATGAAGTAGTTGTGATTTGACACGATTTCCAAGCATGGGTTATAAGCCCTAAGTTTCAGTCTTGATATTTCAAGAAAGATAATGTTTAAACATTCTTTGATAAGAATGTATTTAGATTTTATGAAAGATTTAATATTTTGATCCTCAGCTAGGATATGGAATCCATATAGTTAGCTTTGATTACAGTTTAAAACAGACAGATGCACAACTAGTTTCTATTGTAAACCCTTATGCTATTTTAAAGTGGATTTTTTATAGAATGAATATAAGTAAGGGAGTAGTATTTAACATTGAGTTGGGTATGATTCCAAGGTCTCATACCCTAGAACTATGTGCCACCATAGGTTTTTATACCTATAGTGGGTTCAATATAGTGATCACTCTAGCTAGGTTCTATTCAGATGGCTAGAGTAGAATAACTCTACCAACATGGATAAGAAATGTTGGACTCCATGATAGCTCACACGGTTTATGTTGGTTAGAAGAACCTCCCTAATAGAACAGAATAACATAATAGTTTTTAAAAACTAAGTGTAATGGCTCATAATTTTACTCAGATATTATCTTACATAACACATCAGTTATTAGATTTTTCAGCTTTCAATTTTCATATGATAAAGGTGAGTCCTTGTTCACTTAGCCTGCATGATTTGAAAATAGAATAAGATTACAACTTTTTAGAACTAAGTGTGGTGGCTCACAAGAATTACTTTTATGCTTTACTACTCATGATTTATGATTTGACAATTTTGATTATTCAAGCTATGGTGAGTCATTTACACTTAGCATGTAGTTTTTGACTGTTTGTATGAATAGTGCACTATGTTTTTACTTATTCATTCACCCCTATATACTCAGTACATTTCAAAAGTACTGATTCACATATACGTCTATATGCTACATTGTTTAATAATGTAGGTACCAGTTCAGTTATAGTTCATATATCACGGTTAGACAGTTGCAGATTCCATCCAGCAGATATGAGTCCTCCTACTTCAGGGACTTCAGTTAGATATTATTTATGTAATTTATTTTTTTTACTCATGTGTATTGATTAGTGGTAGTTGGAATCGCATCCCAGCTACCTATAGTTAGTATAATAGAGGCTTCATAGATTTTAAGTAGAGCTAATGTATTTCATTCCAGTTTTGTTTTGTATAAGAAGAGTTGTAATTATTTTTATATAGCTTTGTATTGATCGGATTTAGAAAAGATTGATCTTCCGCATATTTCATTTAGATTTATGTATTTTATTTAGTTTCTCATGATTTACCCTAGTACAAGAGTTAGCTTGGGATCACGTGTGGTCCTAAGCACCATAGAATGATTAGAGGGTAGTCTCGGGTCGTTACAAACTTGGTATTAGAGTACAAGGTTCAAGTTTCCTAGGGTGTCTGTGAAGCCGTACCTAGTAGAGTTTTGTGGAACTGTACGGAGACGCCTGTACTTTTCTTTGGGAGGCTACACGACATTTAAGTAAATTTTCCTTTCTTTCATACTCTAGATCGTACTATGAAGTTGTTCCCTCAAAAACATCTTTTGATTCATGTGTTACTCTATAATTCTCCATCTATGACTTGTTCTTTAGATAACATGATTACTAAGTTCTAATTTCTCCCAAGATGTTGCTCTTAGATTTACTATCAGTAACTTCAAAAGTCATACAAGGGGCTTGAGAGGAGCTCGCTAGTGTGTTATAAGTTCCTCAAGTTGAAAGTATGTCCTCATCCATATGAGTTGTACAGTTAAGACAAAATATGTTATGAATTCAGATTCCTCATTAACCCTTTTTATCTAGATAATGCTCATAAGAGGAGATAGTATGAACCTAAAGTGTTAAATAGAGTTTTCATTGAGGGTTGTATGAACTTGAGTGTTATGATTTATAAGTGGTAGGCCCTTATTATAATTATAAGTATGGGTTTATAAGTGTAGTGACAAGAAAGATGGTAATGGCGATTGATCGAATGTATATAGATGAACTTTTGCATGTGATCGAGTTAGTAGTGAGGTGATGTGTCCTTATGTGTTAGTTTAATGGAAGGTAGAAAAGGAGTTTAGTTGATAATTATAGAGCTATGGAAGTAATTAGATGTTTAGATAGGTAAATAGTTGTGAGGTGTAGAAGGAGGGTGTGCTAGCAAATTTTAATAAGATATACCATATGATTACGATCGATTATCAATGTTATGAGGTTCTAGCGGGCTAGTGTTTCTTGATGCTTTATTTTATAGATTTCAAGTGAGAATAGTATGTGAGGTTATGTTGTTCATCATGCCTAGAACTAGACACTAAGTTGGAAAAGTGGATGATCATCAAGGTGGAAATAATTATTGCGTAGTTAGTGATGCTAGTTATATGGAAGTGATCTAGCAGGCTTGAACAGTGTATGCAAGAGTTTAAGTTCATGTATTCATAATTAATTATGATGTTGAGGTGTGCACAAGGTAATATGGGGCTGCATTATTTTTAAAGTTTATTAAGTATTATGTGTGGTTAATATTACCCTTGAGTGGTTAAGTAAAAGAAGGCTAGCTATAGTGTACATGGTGTTCGTAGTAGATAAGTTTTAGAGAATATTTCAGCTTGGGTCAAATTTAGATGAATATTACTCCTTTTACATAAAGAATTATGTATTCTAATATATATAAAATGAAAGCTCTTTGAATCTTCTTTCCAACGCATTTTGTTTTACCTTAATCCGACATCGGAGCAAAAAGTTATACTCATTTTACTTCAGCATGTTTGTCTGTCAACAAAGTGACGACCTGAGTTGATAGGCCATCGCCTAAGTAATGACATATCAGCCAAGTTGTCACCCCAAACCAGTGAGCCATTATTTTCAACTTCCAAATGAGGATATAAGTTGATAGGCCATCACCTAAGTGACGACCTATCAGTCCAAGTCGTCACCCTTAAACCGAAACTCACAAAAATCAGCTTTCAAGTGATGACCTGAGTTGATAGGTCATCACATAAGTGATGAGCTATTAGCCCAAGTCGTCACCCAAGACCAGAAACTCATAAAATCAGCTTCTAAGTGATGACTTGGTGTGATAGGTTATAACTTGGTTGACTACCTATCAACTAAGTTCGTCACCCTTGAAATTCAGAAATTTCTATTGGAATTCGGAGGGGTATTTTGGTCTTTTCCCTCAACTCCCACGACTTAAATTATCAAAATCACGTACTTAGCCATCATAAATCAGTTTTGAAAATCCCTACTCCTCTTTATTCATAAGACCAAGATTAGGGTTTCTCCTTAAGTCCATCTTCAAAGAACTTCAAGAATCCATTACATTCTCTTCAAGATAATCAAGAATTCAAAGTTTTCAATCCAAGAACTTCAAGAAAAGCATCCAAGAACATAAAATTCAATTCATCCTTTTCAAGGAAGATTGAGAATTAAGTTCCCTAATCCAAGAATTTCAAGAAAGCTTTCAAGATCATCTCCTAGGATTTCAAAGTCAAGTTCTCTACATCAAATCAAGTCTATTAAGGTATGTGGGGTTATGAACAAGGATACTCCTTTCTTCATTATTTCCAAAACTATTTTTTAAATTTGAAATTACATGAATTTACATGATTTATAATTTAGGGTTCATACCCAATATCAGTATTTGAAGTTTATGAAGTCACAAGTGATTTAAGTGTTGAATTGCATAGTTATTTCTACATTGTTTATGCGTGTGACATGATTTTATATTTTGAGAAGTGAATTTCATTATCTTGACTAAAATTGTTAAAGTATTTCAATATTTTTATTGTTGAGTATGAAGTTGTTGTGATTTGACATGATTTTCAAGCATGGATTATAAGCCCTAAGTTTCAGTATTGATATTTCAAGAAAGATAATGTTTAAGCATTCTTTGATAAGCATGTATTCATATTTTAAGCAAGATTTGATCTTTTGATCCTCATCTAAGATATGGAATCCATGCAGATAGCTTTGATTACAATTTAAAACAGACAAATGCATAACTGGTTACTATTGCAAACCTTTATGTTATTTTAAGGTGGATTTCAGATAGAATGAGCATATAAGTAAGGAAGTAGTATTTAGAACTGAGTTTGGTATGATTCCAAGGTCTCATTCCCCAGAACTACGTGCCACCTTAGGTTTTAATACCCACAATAAGTTTAGTATAGTGATCACTCTAGCTAGGCTCTATTTAGATGGTAATGGTAGAACAACTCCATCATCGTGGGTAAGAGACGTCGGATTCCATGATAGCTCACATGATAAAAAACCTAATAGAAAAGAATAACAGAATAGTTTTTAAAAACTAAGTGTAAAGGCTCACAATTTTACTCAGATGTTCTCTTACATAACACATCAGTTATTAGATTTCAACTTTCAGTTCTTATATGAAAAATGTGAGTCACTTTTCACTTAGACTGCATGATTTGAAAACAAAATAAGATTACAACTTTTTAGAACTAAGTGTGGTCGCTCACAAGAATCACTTTTATGCTTTACTACTAATGATTTATGATTTAACAATTTTGATTATTCAAGCCATGGTAAGTCACTTACTCTTAGCATGTAGTTTTTGACAGTTTGTATGAATAGTGCATTATTGTTTTACTTATGCATTCACCCCCATATGCTCAATACATTCTAAAATTACTGATTCACATATACGTCTATATACTACATTGTGTAATAATATAGGTACCAGTTTAGTTGTAGTCCATATATTACGATCAGACAGTTGTAGATTCCAACCAAAAGATAATGAGTCCTCCTACTTCGGGGACTTCAATTAGATATTATTTATGTACTTTATTTTTTTTACTCATGTGTATTGATAAGTGGTAGTTGGAGTCGAATCCCAGCTACCTATAGTAAGTATAGTAGAGACTTCATAGACTGTCAGTAGATCTACCGTATTTGATTCCAGTTTTGTTTTGTATAAGCAGAGTTGTAGTTATATTTATATAGCTTTATATTGATCGGATTCTGAAAAGATTGATCTTCAACATATTTCATTCAGATTTATGTATTTTATTTAGTTTCTCATGATTTACGCCAGTACAAGGGTTAGCTTGGGATCATGTGTGGTCCTAAGTACCATGTGACGACGAATAAGTAGTCTTAGGTCATTACACTATTATGTATTGAATGAATTTGTTATCAAATTTTATGCTTTTTGATGTGAAGTTTTTTCAATTTATGATATGATATAATATGAATGCATTCAACTAATATATATATATGTAACACCCCGGATCTGGTACCTGGAATACTACATGGTGCTCATGATCTCAAAGGACCACAAGATAACCCATGACTGATATATATTCCTGAACACTGCATAATATACTGTATAAATGCAGCAATAGTAGGATGAATCATGCCATAAGGTTCAAAATTGATAAACATTTGATAAAACCATATCTAAATAATGTGGTACGATAATACCAAACTTGAAACAATATTTGAAAACATCTAGTCTGAAAACACTGTAGTCTGAAATCCTCTAAACTGTCTGAATAAGGAGTTGATGGGACATGTACCCAACTAACTCCAACTACTGAAATAAACTAAGTAATGAAGAAATAAAGTAATGATCATGTCCTCGAAGGATGAGGACTTACTGTTAACTCTGACTGCTGAAACTGGAATGCTACTGATGCTCTGGAGCTCGTGCTTCTGAACCTATGGTATAGAAAAAAACACCATCGTGTAAATAAATCAGTACGATGGAATGTACTGGTATGCATGTGAGGTAGGTTGAATGCAAAGAATTCAAATGAATAAATGATGCTAACTGACTATATAACATGAATATGAGAATATATGTATGAATAAGTAACTATGGCAGAATTCATGATGGCACTGACTACTGAGTCTGATTACTGATAACATGAGTCACTAATAATGGATATAACTGATATTGAGCGACTGTACCTAACAGTCTAGGTTCTGATGGAACTAATTGAGTTCATACTATTCTGAGTTGACTGTATTTGACAGTCCTAGCTTCTGAAGAACTATCTGAGTTCTTTTACTGAGACTGAGACTGAGACTGTAACTGTGGGAAGTAGTCATCTAACCGACATGCCCCAAATAAAGTAATATAGCTAGGTTGGGGTCAAATCTGTAACTCCAATTGGAAGGGTGTCAATACCGCGCCACTGGTAAAGATAAGCTATGAGTGACCCTCATCTGACAGTGTCCCCAAAAGAGAACGATGGGACCCTTATCTAAAAGTGTTTATCCACCTCATCAACCCTCATCTGTCAGTGTTGATGTCTCAACCTATGTTGGCTACATAGTTATGGAATGCAAGGATTGCTTCTAAGGATCATACCCTCAACGGTTAGTGTGTGCCCTCATCCTTGGGTTCACTCGGTGCTAATTCCTACTCCCATCTAAATAGACATAGATGTGACGCCCCAAATTTTTAGGGCCTGTCACCCGCTAGGATTGTGCGTGCCAACTAGGTCGCAACCTTGTCAGCTATATAGGCGACATGTGCTGAGGGAATATGCTGAAGTCGAAGATAATTCAAAGGGGCATAACATGAGGCAACAATCATCTATATATGTTGCATTATATGTCCTAAGAGTGAAAAGGTGATTTAGAGAGGGATTGGTGTGAGCCCAAGGGGGTAGAGGCATGGTGAGGATCGTGTACGGTGTTCGATGTCAGTGCCGTGCCATTTTGGGTTACAAGTGGAATCTAAGGATTCTGGTTTAAAGTGTTGATATTAAGGGTACCTTATGTATTCTTACCAAATTTGGGGTCATTTGGAGTCTGGTTGGATAGGGTCTTGACTTGGCCAAAGTCTAGTGGCATTGCCATAATTTGCTGATTGGTCCGACAGCCATAACTCATTCCATGTGTATGGGAATAGGGTGAAACTTCATGGAGGTGTGAAGGAAGTCAATAGAAAGGAGTAGGAACAAACGACACCCAGTTTGGAGGTCGAATGGATAGTCTAAGCCCCAGTATGATTCTCGGGTAGAATGATGTCTAGTGCCAGACATTGGGATTATTTATTTTAAGCTTATATAAGGGGGGTATACATGGTGACAGCCTTCCAGCCTCCCCCGAGTGTATCGATAGATGGCCACCCCAAGTGTGCTACCTTGAGGGACAACCTCAAGGGCCTGCCTTGGAATGTCAAAGGAATGCACAAGGTACTCATAGGGATTGGGAACCCTATGGGCAACGCAGGGTCAGGTGGACTAGCGTTGGGCGCCTCGACAAGGCTAAAGGTTGGCTATATGAACCGATAAGCCCTGTGGGCTGTCTAAATGATGGAAGGATGCCTCCAAGCTGATAGAGTAATCAAGATACTCTCCCCAAGAGACTCGTAGACGAACCTGTGAACTTGGTCAAAGTTCAACCAAGCGAGCAAGGGTCCGTTGGCCTAGACGCGCAGTTGTGGGGCGACACTGTGCTATGAAAGTTGGATGCAAGTTGCGTGGGCTACGTTTGGCTATGACATAAGATATAAAAGGGCATAACTAAGAAAAAAGCTAGAGATAAAGGCTAAGAATTGAAGGTTGCCCTACTCAGGCAAAGCAAAGGCCAAGTGTATATGCACAAGGCGATGTCAAGCTTGAGGATAGGACTGTGCATGCTATAGCGATGCCCAGGTCCAGGCGAGGGACGAGTATATCCGTAGCCATCCCCGGGAGCGCATATGGATAAGATCCAAGGATTAAAGGTGCGCTATAAGAGTTGCTTATATGTTGGCCATGTCAGCCGACATGTTGATAGAGCGGCACCAAAGGGAGCAAACCTCTGAGGCAAGCTTCCCACAGGCACAGAATCGTGCTAAAGACCTAGGAAATGAGGAAGGATAGCCCATAGTTGGGGGAAGCATGGGGGCCGCACGGGCAAAATTGTGTGTCGCTGATATAGTGAAAAATGAGCCTATGACAAGTGGTATCAGAGCAAGACCACTTGCTATGCAAGTGGTATCAGAGCGTAGAATTGAGAGCAGATTGTGGATGTCGTTACAACGACCACATCAAAGCCTAGATTGACATAGATTGACATTCATCATGCTCATAAAGATCGTTTGAGACGATGCTACCTTGTGAAGTGAATTGGTTGTATGTTGAGATGATTGAATTAGCTATGTCAACCAAGGCCTATCATTTCAGAATCACGCCATGTCACGATCGTTAATTCCACCTTCGTTTGTGTGGGTTGATTCATCTACGAAGCATCCGAGAGTGATTGAGATATCTTCAAGGGATAACTTCAAGTCAATGGGTACCGTATGCAGAGCTAATTTGATTACCTGCGGATTTTCTTACCAATTAGAATCCAAAGGAAATACTTTCGTAGGCAATTGTCACCTGTGGATTTATAAAATTCCTAGGTAATTTAGCTGCGAAAATAAATCCGCAGGTATGTTATTTGCGGATTTACCTACGGATTTTACCTGCGAATTTTCACAAAAAAAATCACAAATTATTTCCCACAAAGATTCCCAAGTAAATTCCTAGGTAATTTACCTGCAGAAATAAATCTGTAGGTAAGTTATTTGTGGATTTATTTACAATTAAACATCAAAATTTTGCATGAATTATTTGGTAAAATTTCATAAAAAGGATTTTACCTGCAGATTTTTAGTAAAAAATTCCCAAATTATTCCCCACGAAGAGTTCCAAGTAAATCCCTAGGTAATTTAATTGTGAAAATAAAGCTCCAGGTACGTTATTTGCGAATTTATTTGTGATTAACCATAAAAATTTTGTATGAATTATTTGGTAAAATTTCTTATAGATATTTATGAAACTATTTCGTAAAAAAATTCGTATAAAATACCCCAAGTAAATCCGCAAAAAAAAAATTTTTCAATAAAATTTTCATAAATATTTAGCATGTACATTCACATAAAAATTCCAAAATAATAATTCACACGTAAATTACTAAAAACATTTCACAATTAATCAAAAATCTATTCAAAACCTTCAATAATTCTCAAAAACATCATTCAATACAAATCTAATATAAACCCTTACAGCTAACAAAAAAACATAATTCAAAACACCCACATCAATAATGTATAATTCTTAAATGGTTCAAAACAAAATATTTTAAACTTGAATCCTCAATAAAACTACCAACCATCAGGACCAAATCACTTTCATTCACGTTATCAGAATTATCAATTTCATTCACGTCGTCAGAGTCACCATCACTTTCATCCTCATAAGCCTGGTTGTCTTTTTGAGATGGGCGTTCATCATTTGCAAATGATTTCTTGTATACATGCTTCATCAACAAGTCTAATTTCTTTCTCATTCTCCTTCCACAATAGATGCACTTTGAGCAGCTAATATTTCTTGTTTCTTTCTTTCAAACTCATTCTGCATAAGAATATGTTAAATCAGGTGATAAAAAATGCTAAAAATCATTATTAGCATAAATTATATGATATTATAGTATCAAATAAAATCATAACAATCAACAAATATAAATATGTATATATTAGCATTTTCAAGTAAATATACTTAACCATTTTCAAGTCACTAGTACATATTTCAAGTCATTACACTTGACCATTTTCAAGTAACTAATTCACATTTAAAGTCACTACACTTAACCATTTTCAATTCACTAGTACATATTTCAAATCACTACATTAACCATCTTCAAATAATTAATTCATATTTCAAGTGATTATACTTAACCATTTTCAAGTAATTCTACTTAACCACTTTCAAGTAACTACACTTTAACAATTTTCAAGTCACTAGTATACGTTTCAAGTCACTATACTTAACCATATTTTCAAGTAACTACCACTACTAGAAAAAATAAGAAAAGCAACCACAAAAATCGATCACATGTGGTCTCTTTTCCAATTTTCACTTCAAGTCGCTAATTCACTTCAGAAGTTACCAAACTAAACTAAATTCAAAATAAAAGTTCACATTTCAAATACCTATACTTAAACATTTTCAAGTCACTAATTCACTTCACAAGTTACCAAACAAAATAAAATTCAAAACAAAATTTCACATTTCAAGTACCTACACTTGAACATTTTCAAGTCACTAATTCACATCACAATTTACCAAACTAAACTTAATTCAAAATAAAAGTTCTCATTTCAAGTACCTACACTTAAAACATTTTCAAGTTGCTAATTCACTTCTCAAGTGATCATGTACTTTACTAAATTCAAAACAAAAGTTCACATTTCAAGTACCTACACTTAAGCATTTCAAGTAACTAATTCACTTCACAAGTGACCATGTACTTTACTAAATTCAAAACAAAAATTCACATTTCAAGTACCTACACTTAAACATTTTCAAGTCACTAATTCACTTCTCAAGTGAACACACTTTACTAAATTCAAAGCACAAATTCACATTTCAAGTACCTACACTTAAACATTTTCAAGTCATTAATTCACTTCTCAAGTGACTATGTACTTTACAAAATTCAAAACAAAACTTCACCTAGCAAGTACCTACACTTAAAACATTTCAAGTCACTAATTCACTTCACAAGTTACCAAACTAAACAAAATTCAAAACACAAGTTCACATTTGAATTACCTATACTTAAACAAATCAAAGTCACTAATTCACTTCTCAAGTGACCATCTACCTTACTAAATTCAAAACAAAACTTCAACTATCAAGTACCTACACTTAAAACATTTCAAGTGACTAATTCACTTTATAAGTTACCAAACTAAACTAAATTCAAAACACAAATTCATATTTCAATTACCTGCACTTAAACAAATCAAAGTGACTAATTCACTTCTCAAGTGACCATGTACCTTACTAAATCAAAACAAAAGTTCACCTTTCAAGTACCTACACTTAAATGTTTTAAGTCACTAATTCACTTCACAAGTTACCAAACTAAACTAAATTCAAAACACAAGTTCACATTTGAAGTACCTATACATAAACAAGATGGATAATTTCAAAAGTCAGAATTAGCAATCTATGATAAAATTAAGCATTACTAAAATTGGGGTTTTTCACATATCAAAGAATGAAAATCATGAAATTAAAAGCATTGAATCAAAAAATCAGAATCCAACGTCTCTAATTTCAAATTTTAATAATCCATCAAAGGAAAAATAATAGAAGATGATAATATTAAATTGATGTGAAATCAAATGAAATACGAATCCTGGGAAATGTAGAAAATGTTTTATTTTCCAAAATGAGAGTTCGGAGGTGAATCTAAATTAATCGAATTCCTAAAATAGGCATTAGACACACTTCTGAAAATTTTTTACAATATAAAACACAGCTATTTCTAAAATAGAACTATTACTCTCCTGTATCAACTCCCAACACTAGTACATATGTTTGCTTCACGCAAGATGCAACTTCTCTCCCCTTAATTTATTCTTCTCTCTTTTTCCCTTGGCTTCTAAGTTTACACCAATATATGCACCCCCAACATACAAAAAGGCACCCTTTCCCTCTATTTAGAACCTTCTTTTATTTCTTTTATACTAGTAATATAAACAGAAGGGTTATTTGCTAACATAATCTTGTCTCAAATAATCTTAAAAAGAGAGTTTTAAGTTATGAAGGTCAGCTCTTCTTGTTATACCGAGCCTGTTTTATTTCAAAATTAGGAATCTTATAGTTTCCTATGGATATTCTTTGAGCAACATAATAGTATAAAAAAATCTATGCTAACAATGCATATAATTAACTTAGGGGTCGTTTGGTAGCAAGTATTACTTAGTAATACATTGATAAATTCTGAGATTCATGTATTATCATTTTATGCAGAATTTAGCTACTCATATCATAATTTCATTTTGCATATATAAATAATACATAGATTTTCTCTGAGCTTATACATGTTTCTAAATTATAAATCAAACATTGTATTAGGTATATTGAGTTTTATACCCATCAAAAGAATGCTACGAAACATCGTATTTAATCAATGAATAACTTAATTAACTCATAACTAGCTATCAAACTATCCTTGGAGACGTTTGATTAGAATGTATTAGAAAAAAAAATACATGTACTAGCTATAATATTATTTAATTATTTGTTTAGTAGGATTTTTCAGTTTATGAATAACTCCATTAGTTATGCAACTTATTTACGAATACACACCATGAGTTATTCCGAGATTAGTTATCCGGGATAAGTTATTCCACCTATATATTTGTTAACTTATTACATCATTAAGATATAAATGATGAATAAATAATTTAGAAGCTAACTAATACCTCCAACCAAAAATAAAATAAAAATAATCTTATATTTAATCCGAAATTATTTTACCTTATCCATCACACAATAATAAATCTTTTGAAAAATATGGTTAAATGGAATAGCATAGCTGTCTATCTAGTGATCCACCACCAAAAGGTTGAACATTTTCTCATCTAAAAAAATCTAAAGTAGAACTGAACTACTAGTAGTAACAAACAGCAATAAGCAATCCCCACCAACCTTCTATAATTAAATAGATACTCCCTATCTTTCTTTTACAAATCTCTAACTCTTCTTCTCCCTGTTATTATTCTTCTTCATCATTCCCCATACCCCACAAAATCAATAGAAACAAAAAAAATGAGAAGTGGTGGCAGTGGGATTCATGGTGCATGCAAGTTTCTCAGAAGGAAGTATGTGAAGGGTTATATATTTGCACTTTATTTTGACTCTGAATAAGGCATGGCTCATTTTGCTACTGTCCATACAAAACCTTAGAGTTGTGGCAGGAATGGCGGAGAGGGGTGGCGACCGCCTGGTTATATCGGGGCTAGTTTGCGGACGTGGATGATGCTCTCGGACATGTGGAAGATATCGAGTCAGCGGCAGCAGCTATGGCTTCTTCGCCAGTTGCTGCTGGCAATAGTGGCAGCACTCTGGCGGATGGGACAACGCTAGTTCTGTTGATGGCTGCACGGGGGTGGTTGGTGGCAACAATGGTTTTATTGGTAAGGGTCACCGACCGGAGGGAGGAGATGGTTGTGAAGGCAATGAGAATGAGGGAGAGGGGTTTCGTCGGAGATAGAGAGAACGACGACCATGGTTATTGGTAAGAGAGAGGAGGTAGAGAGAAGTGGGTGTGGCTGTTTTTTTACTGAAATAGAGAAATTAGGGTTGTGTTTCCTAAAGGAAAGGGGAGGGTGCTTGGATCTCAACCGTTTGATCAATTTTGATCAACGACTTAGATTAAAATTATTTTAAAATATGATAAAAATTGAATAAAATTTTAAGTTGAGTAACAAATTGGCTATAATTGTAATAAGTTGAATAGAACTAGGCTAAAATTGTTATATTTAGATGAAAAAGGCTAGAATTTAAATAGATTAGAAAAATCAGTTTAAATTAGGCTGTTAATTAAATAAGATGTCGAAAAATAAAGTTAGCATGTACAAATTAATGTTACGTAAAAAATTATTATATAAAATCATTGATAATAATAATAATAATAATAATAATAATAATAATAATAATAATAATAATAATGGACAATGCTATTGTCAATTGTGAGTGTGCACATTTACGAAAAGAATTAACAAAAGTATTAATAAAATTATGTGGAGAAATATTATATTTAAATTAATGAATTGTAAAAGTGATACTGCAAAATAATTCGTATATTTCAAAATCATGGATGTGATATGTCAAAAATCTATTTGATGCAAGAAAAATGAGTAAAAAATTCTAACATTTACCATTAATAATTTTGCTAAAATAGCAGCCTAAAAGAAGCACCAGGACGTTAAAATTAGGTGTCAACAACTGCCCCTTCATTGCTTGAGAATATATTTTACAAAATTATCATTAATAATTTAAAATAAATTAGTTACAAAATTTAAATATAATAATAATTATAATAATAATAATAATAATAAAAAAATTAGACAATGTATTTGTAAATTGTGAGTGTGCATATTTATGAAAGATGATTTAAGTAAGAAAATTGTGTAAAATATTGTATTTGAATTAATAAATTATAAAAAATGATAGTAAAAATTAATAAAAATAATTTGTAAACATTTAAATCATTAATGTGGCATGTCGTTATTTATATAATATGAGAATAATGTGTAAAAATATTAATATTCAAAATTAAATAATTTTGATAAAATAGCAGCCTAAGAGAGCATATGGAGGTCAAAATTAGGTGTCAACAACAACTGAAGCAGACATGTTATAAATGCCTATTTTATTTTTTATTAAATATTATTAATTTTTTAATACAAAAATTACTTATAATAATTAATTAGGCGGTAATATAGTAAAATCATGAAGTCGCTGAAGCAGGTGAAGAAGCAGGTATGTCAACAAAGTGTTGTCTGCTTCTTCACACTTATTAATAGTAGTAACTTATCTCTAGGGAGTTGTTTGGCTTATATTAATAGTTTTGAGATTAAATGCAAGATTATTTTACGTGCATTTGGGTAGAGGTGTTAGTTAATCTTGGATTACTTATCCGTCACTGATGACCATTAATTTTTCGATCTCAATAATGAATCAAGCTAAGATTGATGATTAGCTCAAATACATCTTTGATATTATATTCAACTGCTTGATCAGCTCGTATGAGCTTCACAAGTATTTTAAAAATTGAGTCAAGCTGAGGTTTATTCAGCTCGAATTAATATCAATTCTGACTAAAATTGATATTAATTAAATAAGAATTAGGCTAAACATTACATAAGCTGGGCAAATTGAATTGACTTAGGTTGCTATTTAATAAATGTAGGAAAGATATAATAATAATAATAATAATAATAATAATAATAATAATAATAATAATAATAATAATAATAATAGTATTATAATAATAATAATAACAACAACAATAATAATAATAATAATAACAATAATAATAATAGACAACATTTGTAAATTTGCTAAAATAGTAGCCTAAGGTCAAAATTGAGTGTCAACACAAGTAACCCGATTAATTCCCTCAGATTGACGTCCGTGGAAGGTACAGTGTACGCAGACCTTACTGCTAAGGTAGATAGATTATTTCCAATATAACCTCGGTTCAAGAAAAATAGTCTGAAGTTGTCCAATTTCAAAAAAATATTAGTGAAAATTGTTTTAATATTAGACGTGATCAGATATGATGAACGATTGAGATTCGACTTGAGGAGATGAGTCAAATTAGGATTAGATATTGGGTTAAATAAATTGAATTGAGGATTTAAATTGAGTCAAATTAAACTCAATTGACACAAATTGAGTATAAAATGCCTAGAATTTAAATAAATTAGGAAAATTGAATTGAATTAGGTTGATATTTAATAAATATAGTAACTATATAAAATTAATATTAAAAATAAATATAAGATAATAAATAAATGATGATAAACGGCTGAGATATAAAGAATAAGAATTTGGTTATAAAAATTTAATGAAATTTGAAATTGAGTTCAATTGGACACAATTTGGGCTAGGATTTTAATACATTGGATAAAATTAGGCTAAAATTATTACAAATTGGCAAAATCAGACTACAAAATAAATATATTGAAAAATAAAATTGACTAAGGTTGCTGATTAATACAATAATAATAATAATAGTAAAATAAATAATATAATTATGCTCAGTCTAGTTATGAATAAATTGTGTAACTAAAAGTACGATATATAATATATTACTTTAAAATCAATGATAACAATAATATATATTTTATTATATATATAAATTTTATATATATTTTTATATATATATATATATATATATATTATATTTAGTATAAATAATATTTTTTATTACTGTCTAATTTCATGGTATTTTATGTTTTTTATTCTTCAAGTTTATCCTTTTCCTATTTAAATTTTTCAAGTCACAAAAATCTTACGTAAATCTCCAAGAAATAGTTTCAGCTAAATTTGTAGCAACACAAACCCCCAATAATTTTTCAAGTAATAATTTCACAGGTAAATCCCCATGAAATAATTTCAGCTAAATTTGTAGCAACACAATCCCCCAATAATTTTTTAAGTGAGTAAATAAATATATATCGATTTAAAAATAATATATATTTGTCCATATACCTGTGAATTTACCTAGAGATTAAATACCCGTCGATATATTTCTCCAGGTAATGTCGCAATTAATAATTTTGTAGGTAAATTCCTAAGAACAAATCCCTAGCAAAATTCGTAGCACAAAATCCCCAAATAATTTCCTAGGTAATAATATTCATTACATAAATTTCTACCAAAATATCTCTACGTAATCCGTAGGATAAATTACCTAAAAATTTTCCTATGTATTTAAAAAATATATATATTTGTCCATTATATACATGTGGATTTACCTAGAGATAAAATACCCACCAATACATTTTCCCAGGTAATGTCGCAAGTAATAATTTCGCAGGTAAATCCTCAAGAATAAATCCCCAGCAAAATTTGCAGCATAAAATTCTCAAATAATTTTCCAGGTAATAAAATTCATTACATAAATTTCCACCAAAATACTCTAAGTAAATCCGTAGGATAGGCTACCTGAAGATTTTTCTATGGATTTAAAAAATATATATATTTGTTTATATACCTGCGGATTTACCTAGAGGTAAAATATCCACTGATACATTTCCCCAGGTAATGTCGTAAGTAATAATTTTGCAGATAAATCCCTAACAACATTTGCAGCACAAAATCCCCAAATAATTTTCCAGGTAATAAAATCCATTACATAAATTTTCACCAAAATATCTCTAAGTAAATCCATAGGATATATTACCTGGGGATTTTTCTATGGATTACAAAATATTTATATTTCTCTATATACCTGGGGATTTACCTAGAGATAAAATACCCGCTGATATATTTCTTCAGGTAATGTCGCAAGTACGAAATTTGCGAAATATGGCGCCAAATTTACCTGCAGAATTTGTTTCAAATATATAGTTCGCAGGTAATATATTTTAATATTGACGAATTTAATAATTTCGTAGGTAAATCCGCATGTATTTCCTGTGATATTATTCCCTAGGTAAAATCCCCAGGTAATAAGTAGTTTTCTAGTAGTGTAGATAGAATACTTTATATATTTCCAAGATATGGTAGTATCTCCACATGTGAACACATTTCATGTTTGAGATCGAGATTTATGCGGGTTAAATAAATACCAAGCATCAGCATAACCAACAAAATCAGGATTGTAATCTTTAGAATAAAATAAGATCGTGTGTTTGATCTCATTTTGATGTCTCCTAGTAGGAGAAAAACTGTACCTTGCTAACAAATTAACTGAAAAGGCTACATCCGGCCTTGTAGTACTTGCAAGGCACATTAGCGCATCAATTGCACTGAGATATGGTACTTCATAACCAATCATATTTGATATATTTCTCATTTTAGCAAATAATCTATTCTTTTTGAAAATCCTCCAAGAGTTCCAATAATTTTCAAGCTATAAGCTTATATAATATAATGATTATAAATAAGTTTATCAGAAACTTTTATATGCTTCAAACATTTTGAATCCTTTAAAAAGTTTTCATATAAATTTTGTCAAGTGACAATATTCAACATTTCATGAGTGACATCTTCAGGTGTCTGAGCTGCAAATCAAATAAGTTTTATGCTTACCAAGATGCATTGTTTCATGTCACTTTATAAATGTTTCTACGTCAACATGCTTAAATAAACGTAGAATTTAGATTCTCGTAATATTTTACAATATTGCACCAATATTGTATCAAAGATATCGTTGATGGTTTCTCATTTTGTATTGGTTTGCAATGTGACATAACATTTTGAGATCTCATCACTTTATTATTTTAAGTTATCTAAACCTCTTATAAGGTTTTATGAAGTGTTATGTCATAGGCTCTTCAAGAGCACAATGCCTTCTTATTATGATTGTTTTCTCCTTATCCTTTTCAAGGATTATTTCATTTGGAATCGAGTGGTCTACCACACTTCACGCAGGCATAGATTTTGTCCTTCAGGGACACAAAATAGGAGTACTTGCAGCTTAAATATGAGATGTTTTCGGCATTTGACTTGAATTATCTTTTGAATGAGGATCTGATTATAATTCCTAACATATTTCTTAGCTGCTTATAATTTTTTTCTTATGTTAGAAAAACTAATATACATCCTCCATCTTCTTTGAGAAATCCATCTTTGTGCATCATGATATATTCATTAATTGTATACCTCACATCAAAACTATTAGATGGAATAGTTGGTTCTTGACCTTGAACTAATTGAGAGAAAAAATAATCATAATTTAGTGGTCTAATGCATACAAGTGCTATTGTATGCAACATATCATATTTCACATCAACACATGAAACTTTGTTCTCATTAGTAATGGTTTAGCTATTTATCGAAGGCATTCAATGCCAAACCATCATCATCAAGATGAATTATCTTGATTACACTATCTGAAAATTATGCTCTTAACTCAATTTTATGGAGCAAGCAATTTTATGAATGTCGAACTGCAGGTTGACAATAAATGTACGTAGTGATCATCTTATTGATGCATCTTAATAAATCACATGACTGGTGAACAAACTCATATTCACCTTTTATACTTTTCAGATTTTAAGGAATCAAATCCCAACATTAGTTATTTCAACCAACTTGTCATGATAACAAGTAACATAAACAATTCTTGAAGAATCTTCTATTTCTTGAATACATGTTTAATACTCAGTATGCACATTTTCGGAATGTTGCAATCGTTCATGTCATTTATAACTTTTATACTAGTAAACTCCAAGTTAAGCATGGCATGTGCCTTTTCGCTTTAGTAAATTTCAGATTTACTATTACATGAATAAATTTTTTAATTTACTACTTTAGAAGTAGATTTCAAAATAACTCTTCTCAGTTATTCTGCCTCATTCGGAGGTGAGGGAATTCTCATTTCCCAAAAATGGAATATCGTAGTGTAAGCCTATCAAATTATTATAACTTATAACCTTTTCAAGATATTGCTACCGCAAGAGCAAATCGAGGTATACATATGATGTATTGCTACCACATTTACTTCAGAGAATGAATACTTCAGAGAATGAAGCATATTCAATGAGACATGTCTTTTAAGTTTCACCAAAAATACATTATTTTGTCTTAGCCATTATAATATCATCAATATGGTGCGTTGGATTCAAACTTAATGTCTTGTCCATGTAAAAACATCTTAGGAATAAATTAATGGGACTTGAACCCAACATGTTACTATCATGGTGCACCGGGTCTCTAACCTGATGTCTTATTTTTTTTAGTTTGATGAGATTTGAATGCATTGTCTTACCCTTAACCAATATTACAATAGGTCCAAATTTTGTAGAATTATATCTACCGTATCACACTATTATCATATTTAGTGCTATTTGAAGAGTCTGCTAACTTCAACAAGTAGAATAAAAAAAATAGGTTAGCTATCCAAGAAAAGCCACAACATATATAATAAAAATAAGATTTCTCAACATAATGTAAGATTGCATCACTGATTAAGGACTACGAGCAAATAAGTGTATACTGGAAGCTTTGCGTAAGCTTATTTTTCAGCCAATTAAGTAGAATCAAAAGTTTAAACTCTCTCAAAATAAATCATGGACAGAGTAGCTCAACCGGTCCTAATTTTCTTTGTTTATGCATCTTTTTTTTTTTGGAATATAATTGCAGCTTTGCATTCATGACTTTTAGAAAGATTAACCAAGTTCGTTTTCAGGTCACATGGAATAAATTAAACTACAAGCATCACTTGTAAACTTTACAAATTCATTAGTCACCTCTCATAAAGATTATTAAGAAATAATACTGTTGGGATGACTTAGAAGAAAACAAGCCTGGCAGTGATCAAATCGGTATTAACATGAATCAACAATATTACCTTTTGAAGCGTTTGCTCTATCAATCTCAAAAGACGAATTTCATCATGTAGATATCTTACCATACCAAAGGTTAAGCTTACCATCAGGCTAATTGAAGTAGAGATCTCAATTACTTAGAGACTTGTGTTGATAACGTGTTATGAAATAATAAAGAATAAAAAAGAAGAGTAGAAAAAGAAGAGAGAATAATTCTTATTTCTCATGTTCTCATGCTTTACACAAACCCAGGCTAGGAAGCTTGAAAGCCATATCATATCATTGGATTCTCTTGATGACTCTTTTACAATGAAGGAACCCTTTTATTTCTAGGGGAAATTACTCCTACTTTCTCTCTAAAAGATAGATTCTCTCTAAAAGATAGATACTTCAAATCCTAATAGATATCAACTAGATCTTGATAAATCATATCTATGTTCTTGATAGACATTCACTATAATGTAAATACATTTTTAATAAGCATCATTTTTTTCAATCATTATCAATCTTTCCACTATTGAGTCGTGAGGAAAAGTAACACTTAATTTACTTTATACAAAAAAGTAGAAGTAACGACTTGGAAGATAATGTGCTTATCTAGTAGTTACATAGAATTGTCTCTTGATCAAATTAAAGGATAAACACTTCATTTATCTTTAAAATCAACTGAGTATTTTCT